>NC_056594.1:23987599-24287599 GCF_018340385.1 Cyprinus carpio | reverse complement strand
GAAGACAGGCTTTCATCTCTGGTATGTGTGTGGCTGTCAAAACCTGATGAGACGCGTCATAGGTTGAAGGGAAGCTCTCAGAAAATCTTCCAATAAATCCAGTTCATCCGTCACAAATCTAGTCTCAAATATCCAATGAGGATCGTGCATATGTCTGCATTCCCTTTCTTTGTGGAAATACTGGCAAGACTTCCCTAAACAAATCCTCTAGAATTACTTTGACCTATGAAAGACATTCAACAGATTTAGTTGTTTATAAGTGAGATAATTTCTTAGGAAATGTTATGAAGCAAATGCATTATTCCATTGGCATTGATGGTCACATTTTATTTATTCATTTATTTATTCACCGCATTCGATTCGAATCTTTAGAATCCGTTCCAAAACGTCTGACTCTGATTCGTCTCTTGTTGCAAGTTACAACATTACGTCAGTAGGCGGGGATAATTTGGCGTGTCTTTTGCGGTACAATGAGTTATTTTCCCGCACCTTAGTTTAATTAATTTTTTCTTATTTATTTATTTAAATACATTTATGACAGACTATTGTATCTAATCCATGTATACATGTGTATTTATTTATATATATTAATTTAATTTGTTTATTTATTTATTTATTTTGCACTGAGCAATCTCAAAATGACGTTTCGGTTGCCCCAGATCCAGTAATAGGTGTCCCAGTTACCTTAAATTCTCGAATTCTCATGCTCTCTCTCTCTCCTGCTATTACAGACTTGTCTCTGCTAGTCAAGTGTAACGTAGTGAAACAGTGTCACGTCAAAGCGCCCTGCCCTCCCTTCTGTCTTTCCAGTTTTCCCATCATCTCATACGGGTGCCATGGCTTTGACTTCCCCTTCGGCCGTGCGCGCGCTCTCAGGGACGCGATAAGCTACTGCTGCTTTATCCAGGCTTCGGATCGCTCCCGATCGCTTTGATCGTGACGCTGGATATATTAACTGTTACCGGTGTGACATTGATATTAACGATGACCCGTGCAGCTGTGCGCGTTCCCAGGCAACCCCCGTCATGAACGCGCACTGAACGCGCTCACTCGCTCCGTTTCATTTCTTCTGTTAGAGCCGGTGAGCGTTATTGAGTATGGAAAGCTGAGCCTCGTTCATTCATACACACACCGAAAACAGTAACTCAGAGGTCATTCAGAGCAGCGGGAAACGAAAGGGTTTTATTCGCACCACATTCGTGGTTGTCGACAAGGTGAGTACGGCTAGATTATTTTTATATCGTATATATTTTTTGCTGGGCGTTGGTATTAAAAAATAGAGCTCAACGAGGTTTTAGTCACATTTCCGGTTGATCAAACAAACACAATGTCTGGCATATTGTATAAAACGAAGGTGTTCGATATTTTGTCCATGGTGTTTATAAATCTTGGTATTTTATTTATTTAAATTAACTGTAAGATTGTTGCTCAACAACAACAAATACTCGTGATGTTTTCCATTTAAATCAGAAAGCATTCGCATGATTTATTTGTGTGAATATTGTAGGCAAACAGCCGCAATGTGGCTATCTGTTTCAGATGAATAAAACTAGCCGGAGTCCTGTCAAGGACTAGTCTGGATTTGTCTTTTTTGTACGTCACACCTGAACTAGGTCTCCCTGTAGGAAAGGAAAATTGCAAATCAGCTCTCCTTTTCTCTCTCTCTCTCTCTCTCTCTCTCTCTCTCTCTCTCTCTCTCTACTATGTCAATCGTTTCTTCTCTACACAGTATAGACAATAAATGAAGAGCTTTTCTCAGATGTTTCTCCTGAGGGAAAACACGCCAGTAATTTCACGTGTCTCTTACAGTTGCAGATCTCAACAACATCTCAAATTGTGCTCAGGTTTGCCAATATGAGCTTAAATATTTCAGACTAAATGATATGATCTGCTACCCACATAAATTTTCTATCATTTTATAGATGCGTACAACAATCCTCTCATTTGTGGCTGCTTTTAGTAGAAACATCTGAGGCAAAGTTGGTGGTTGGAGTTATCAGAAATGCTTCGTTTATGTCTTTATTCAGTACTTTTAATTTGGTACTTGCTTCTTTTACTTTTAATGGTATGTATTTAGTGATAGACTGATTAATCAGATGCTATCTATCTATCTATCTATCTATCTATCTATCTATCTATCTATCTATCTATCTATCTATCTATCTATCTATCTATCTATCTATCTATCTATCTATCTATCTATCGCCTCTTGTAGCAGTCAGCCAGTGAACCTCTCCAGTGAACTAAAGAGAAGTTCTCGCCTGCTTTGTTGGCGGTGTTTGGGATTATGGTTCTCCCACTCATGATGACTCAAATCTCTAAATATTGAGTTTGCCATAAGGCATGAGTGTTTAATTCCTATTTTTGGGCATCCTTAAATTTAAGAAAGCCGTAATCGGCTTGAATCAACATTTCATTTCAACACATTCTCATAGCAGCTATTTTGTGTTTTGGCAAATTGGTGGCTAATTTGGACGAATTCATACAATTTCATTTGTACTGTTTTGCTTTCTGTTCATGCCCCATTGAGGGTTAGGTTTAGCTGTGGACCTTCATACGTACTTTTGTCTGAATCACATTGTACAGATTCATACGAAAAGGCCATCTCGTGAAATAGTTTTCTCGTGAGATCGGGTGTAAGCTTTTTTAGACATGTATATGGCATGAATTGTGATGTCCACTAGTGTAGTAGTCACGTTTTTTCCCCCCCATAGTGCTGTTTATGAGAAGCACCTTGCATCACTTTATAGCAGATTAATGTGTTTTACTTTAGCAGATATTTCCTGTACAAAACTACCCTACTGTAAACCATGGGTTTAGAGCCTAAGAAATCATATTAAGGGAGTTTGAGCCTAGAACTAAGCTATAATTTGTTAGTTTACCACTTCTCATATTGGTAGAAAGACCTCGCCCACACTTGCTGTCCTCAGAGTGTTTCATTTTCCCAGCCTCCTCATTCTTCATGGCAAAATGCACTTAGGTAAGTGAAAGTGAATGTGTGGTTTGTACTAAACAAATCGACCCTGGTTTGAATCTTTGGCAGGCTGTACTCTTAAAATAATTTTGGCATCTATGGTTCCATGGAGAACCTTTAACATCCATGGAACCTTTCCATTCCACTAAAGGTTTTTTTATAGTAGAAAAATGGGTTATTGGAGTATTAAAATGTCCTTTAGACTAAGATAAAATTATTCTTTTAAGAACTGGTCACTAAAAGCTTCTCTTGAGAACCCAAAAATGGTTCTTCTATGGCATTGCTGCGAAAACCTTCTTTTGGAACCTATGATTTAAAGAGTACACGCTTAAAAATAAAGACTCGTTCCATGAAGAACCTTTAACATCCGTTGAATCTTTTCATTCCACAAAAGGTTCTTAATAATGGAAAAAGATTCTTTAGATTATTCAAATGTTCTTTACAGCAAGAAAAACAGGTAAGCCTACTTTTTAGAACTGTTTTGCTGAAAATGGTTCTTCTTCTGCTGCAAACCCCCCTTTTGTAGAACCTTTTTTTATTTTAAAGAGTGCATTTTTAACCATCGCCCTCACTTGAACATTTAGAGCATCATCTTTGGTTTGAGAAATGGAGTGCAACAGTGGCTGAATAGTGAGCAAGGTGGCTCAATGTGGCTGTTTATCTTTGAGTTTTGCCTTCTCTGTCAGCTTATGTTTAATTTTAAGTTCCAGTTCTGTCGTTGTACATCCTGGTTATCTTTGGGACAAGTTGAATCCTTGCCAGAGACTCAATGTCAATGTTAATCTTAGGGTTGGATTAGTAGAGTGGAAGTACTTCACTGAAGTAGGTGTGTGTATGTTTTTCCCCATCCATTTTATCATCCACCAGGTAAAAATGGGGAACTCCAGTCACTTTGAAAACTAATAACACGCCTTTGCTCAAAAAGCTGCATGATTTGAGGTACATGTCTGTAATGTTATTTTGAGTTAGGGGTTTGTTTGAATCCTCAACCCTAAGTATGCACCACCAATAAAAAAATCTAACACAAGACTCAGAGGTGCACATGCAGTAAACAGTGCTTCAGAATTGACTCTGTAATGAGTGAGTGTCTGATAAATTAAATTAAATTAAATTTATGCATTTAGCAGACGCTTTTATCCAAAGCTACTTACAGTGCATTCAAGCTATCAATTTTTACCTATCATGTGTTCCCGGGGAATCGAACCCCCAACCTTGCGCTTGTTAACGCAATGCTCTACCACTTGAGCTACAGGAGCACTAACTAAATAACCTGATAACTTCAAGGTATTCCCTTAAATCTGTTGTTATTGCAATGAGCTGTTTATCCTATAGTGATTTGGAGCAATTAGCTAATGCATCCGTCTTCTGTAGTGTTCATCTGTTGTTTCTCTTCATTGCCCGTGGCTTTTGATGGTCCTTATGGGTGCTTCATAAGGAGGGGACTAATGCTCTTAATTAGATGTGCTCATAATACCACTGAGGACTCTTGCAGAAGGGGCCCGAGCCCGTGAAGTGGCTTTAATGCCTTTTGGAATTCTGTGAATGTCTTTCAGTGAAAGCCGTGGAAGTTTAAGCTGGCTTCAAGTGAGATCATTGGAAAAGCAGCCTTTTAAGGCAAAATTCCTGTTAATTGGTAACGTGCCGACGCAGTGGGGCCTTTGTCCTCCCTTCACTGGGACCTTCTGTTTGTGATGAGTGATACACTGGGCTTTGGGCTCCGTTATGAATGACGCGCTTGTTTCTGTTTACTGGCTTTGAGAATTGGCATGCAATAAAAAGTGGCTTCTTTTGAAATGCTATTATGTGAACGAGTGGCATGATTAGTCGAGGAGAGAGAAACCAGAGGACAACTTCCTCAGACTGAAATTTTGGGAAGCAGTTTGACCAAATTATATCAGTTGAACCACGAAGATATTTATAAGAGATATACAAAGGAATATTTAATATCTTACTCAAATCTCCCATTAATGTTAACCTTCTCAAATATATCTCTCTCAAATAAAACCACATAAAAATCACATAAAATGGCATACACTTTTTTTTGGCATACAGTGGCATACAATTGTTGCACTGGCTTGAATGTATGCTGAATGAACAAAAAAAGCTTATTTGTAAAAATGCGCATTGCAATTTGAATGTGCCTAAAATATTGTCATAAAATATTTGTCTGTTATTTATTGTCTGTCATAAAAATATTGCATTGAAAAAACAAGCTCACAATACACAAATATAAAATGTATTAAATGTATTAAATCAAATATGAATGCAATTTAAAATGTATTTATTTTATTTTTATATATTTGATTTTATATTTTATTTTCAGAAACATCTGTTGATTCGTGGATATGGTGTTGAGATTTTACAGGAAACTCCATCACCTTCTGTTTTATGTGTATATAAACTCTTGATATGAGAGTACAGTAGACCTTGACGGGCATTGAGTGCTTCACACGTGATTGAACAAGCGCCTCGTTTTGTGTGATTGGCGATGACATTTGCATATTTAATGGTCACACTATCGGCCTCTCTGGGTTTGGACAATGCAGCCGAGGTTTGCGGTGGACACCCACAGATTTTGTTACATTTTTAATGCAGCAGACGGCTAACTTCTGTTGTTGCATGTAGCTGCCTCTCTATGTTCTCTTGCACTGGTCCAGTTATGCATCTGTCCCCTGACATGCTTTCAGACTTCTAATTATAGTGTTTATCATTCAGAATATGAAGGCACAGTAACCATTAATTCATTTGCATGTGTACATATAGACCAGCAATAAAAATCATTTGCTCTCTGACGGTGATTGTCTTGGAATTCTTCAATGAAGGTATGGAATTTATGACAAAAGTTGTTGCATTTGATACAACAACACTGAGAGGAGTTTGCCAGTCTGACATGCTTCTTAACATTCACTGTTGGAATGCCATTGAGCTTGAATCTTGTCATGTCACTTTATGCCCAGACCCACAACTTTGCCTAAAGTAAATGCTGTTCTTGAAGTTCTATACATATGTTTAACTATATTTACCCATATGAAACCATTGTTTTAATGTGCAAACGTTTTGTTCGCTGAATTTTATTTATTTATTTATTTTTGGAACAGCATATTTACACTGTTTTGACGGCTAAACCATTAAAACCCTATTGAATGGACTGTACTTCTATCCCTCATGTCTTTGCATTAAAGAGTCATTTCATATATGTGACCCTGGACCACAAAACCAGTCATAAGGGTCATTTTTTGAAATTGAGATTTACACACTATATCAAAGCTGAATACATGAGCTTTCCATTGATGTATGGTTTGTTATGATAGGACAATATGTGGTTGAGATACAACTATTTGAAAATCTGGAATCTGAGTTTGCAAAAAAAAAATCTAAATATTGAGAAAATTACCTTTAAAGTTGTTTAAATGAAGTTCTTAGCAATGCATATTACTAATCAAAAATTAACTTTTGATATTTACAGTAGGAAATTTACAAAATATCTTCATGGAACACTTTACTTATTGTCCTAATGATTTTTGGCATAAAAGAAAGATCTATAATTTTGACCCATACAATGTATTTTTGGCTATTGCTACAAATATACCCCAGCGACGTTTTGTGGTCAAGGGTCGCATATTGTAGCTTGAATTTATTAATTATCATCACTCAATGTGTCTGAGACTCATTTTTGGTTACTGGTAAGAGTTTGAAGAGGATGACCTCTCTGAACTCTCACGGCAGTGGACCCATCTGTCCTCATCTGATGTCATTTGAATGGAGGACGTGGTGGTGGTGGTCCGTTCGGGGGAACACAGCGCTACTGTGTCCGCACAGAGTTCAGGACCACTTCCTGTCAACCCGGCGAGCAAGGCCACAGATGCTTCACATCTCGTTTCAATCCTCCCTCTGTTCTCTCCTTCCGTTATGTGACAGGAAAACAAGGATGGATGGATGGGATTTGTATTATAACGTAGGCCTGTATGATTATGAAGTGCCACTCAGCTCAGCCATTGATGTGGGCTTTTGAACGGGCTTTGTGCACCCGTCTAAATGATATCTGAATGCTGTTTACTGAAAGCTGATGACTGTTTTAAGTTTTGGATGTTTTTATCTAAAAAAAAAAGCTTAACTGTTGAGTCATAGTTTTGTAGTCTTGATATCTTAACTGCTTGCAGTCTGTTAAGTGAAACTGTTATAATGGACCTTGGTGAGGTTAGGAATGACTCAAATGTGAAGAAACTATCCAGTAGTTTGTAAGGTCAAAGGTCACGTCTAGACCCACATGCAATCTGTGCATGTAGAACTTTGCATAAAGTGGAGCAGAACTTAAATACCATTCACAATATTAGCCATACAGTACTTAACCATATAAAACCAATATTTTACCAAAATTAAATCTGCAGATCTAAAATAGGGTATAAAAATTTTGCAGATTCCAGTCTATATCGTTTTGTCCACTTAAATTTCTTTGGAACAGCATATTTATAATGTTTTGTTGGCGAAGCCATTAAATCCCTGTTGAATGGACTGTATTTCTGCCTTTCATGGCTTCGTTTTTATTCACTATAAGTTCAATTTGGCGTCCACACTCTCTAAGCTCAACGGAGGAACAGTTTCCTTTACTTGCTTGTTATTAAAACTTAACTTTGAATTTTTTTGCCCAAAAATCTGCCATTTATTTACTTTGTAATCCTTAATCCATTCATCTGTAATAATGAAATCTGTGTAATTGCATTTATTTTGCAGAATATTCACTGTGATAATTAGTTTATTATTCTGTAATTGTTTGATATTATCCCATTTCACCTCACTGTCACCTTTCTGGGTGTCGTGGTTGGCTAGGGCAGCTGTGGTCTTGCATACATATGCCCACATTGTTCAACATGGAAAAATAGTACTTGTGGTGTGTTTTATGTAGAGATGAAGTTATTGTAGGTTTTTGGTTCATCTGGGAGTTCAGAAGACGCTTGTGCTAGGTTCACTCAGTTCACAGTCAACTTAATATTAATTTGTGCGTGAATATTAATGAGGTTTTCTCATTATCTCCCAGTCCTTAAGGAAAATGCTTTGTGGGTTCATGACTTAAAAGCCAGAAAAAAAAAAAAAAAAAAAAAAAATCCCAAACCTCTCAGAATCACATGCTCGTGCAGCAGATGTTTGGAATTCCCCTTTAAATGTGATTACGATGGCAGAGCGTCTTTTTAAAGCAAATTCTACTCTTGGTGTTCCGTTAAAAAATTTAAACAGTAGTGTGAGCTGTAAAGGAAATCACTTCACTCTCCTCAAGTCTGTTATGGAAATGTCGGAGTGTCGTGGAGTAAATAATTCTGTTTGATGGCTGGATGAATCGCGGGGCATCCATCGGGCATTTGATTGCAGGGTTGATTTGTCCTTGGCCATTGTTTTGGTGCACATGAAGGAACCATCACCATGCTTATGGCTTCTTCCATCTCCTTCACTGAATGAGAAGATTCAGCAGCCTTCTTTCTTTTGTCATGTCTGTTTCCTTTTTTTAATTTCCAGAGGAAGTTCAAAGGTGATCAAATGTGAAACCCAGTCTGTTTTCCAAGTGATAAGTAATCAGCTGATTCTGAGTGTTCACTGTGCCGATGGGTCGTGCCTTGACTTGCTTGCAGAATGCGATTGTAGCTACAGCATAACTGAAGACATGAAGAGGCAGATATAGACCATAGCAGCACGGTACAGAAAGTCAAATCAATAAATAAATTACATTTATTTATTGGGTGGTTTAAAGCAGCTTTACAAGAATAAACAGTATAGTAAAGGTGTCAGTGCTGTAAAATGTATCCGTGATCAAACAATTTCAGCTGTAAAGCAGCTCTACAGTAGATAATAGTGTCATTATTCAGCTCAGTGTAGTTCGGTGTTGATTCAGTATCAGTGTGAATGTTGCATTATTAGTCATTATCAAGCTCAATTTATTTCATGTTTTGTTCTCATCCAATACTGTGATTGCAATCGATGTTGTTTATTAATTTTCTTCTAAACTCCTAAAATCCCCAACTTTTTGGATTTTAAGCAATATTACATAAACTAGTACTTGACCAGTATTGATTTTTCAGAATTTGAAAGCTGGCAAAATTGGTGAAATTACATAGAATTACAAAAGAATATATATTTATTTATTTATTTACTTACAAAAATTGGGAAACCAATTGGGGAAAACTGGGAAACGTTCATTATCCATTGTCAAAGCTGTTGTTGTTTTTTCTCTATGGATTAAAAGAACTAACTACTCCATCATTGTGTCAAGTGAATATGGTATGATCCGAAAAATCCCAAAATAGCGAAATATCATTCCATTCATTTATAATTTAATAATTTTCAATTTAGGTGTTTTAACCCTAATTTATACGCTTTGTGTTGTAGAATTCCAGAGATCCTTCCCATTAAGCATAACTGTAGCTCAAACTCTAGCACTAGCAACACTGAGGTCATTGGTTTGATTCCCAGGGAATGCACAAGCTGATACGATGTATCAGCTTTGAATAAAACCATCTGCAAAATGCCAAAATCGACAGCATTTTGTAGTTTGAGTGGTGCGTTCACACTAAAAAACTAGAAGACGTAGTGCACTTCAAGCACCCGGATGATGTCTTTAACTATAAAAGTGTTAAAGGGGCCATATGATGCTACTAAAAAGAACATTATTTTGTGTATTTGGTGTAATGAAATGTGTTTATGCGGTTTAAGGTTAAAAAACACATTTTCCATATAATGTACATTATAGTTTCTTCTCTATGCCCCGCCTTCTGAAACACGACGATTTTTACAAGGCTCATCGGTCTGAAAAGCGAGGTGTGCTGTAATTGGCCAGCTATCCAGTTTAAGGTTAATGGCTGAATACCTCAAGCGTGTGACGGAAATGTTACGCCTCTTAACATATTTTGATGCTTTGTCCGGCTGGAGCGACGAGACATGAAAATAAAACCCATCATAAACATGATATAAACATGATTTCTAATCGTGTCTTCTTTTGGAAGTAAAAAACAAAGTAGTTGAGTGACTTGAGTGAGCAAAGGTGGGCGGCTTGAGGCACATTCTACGAAGTAGCGTACCTTGTGCTTGCAGCAACCACATGTGACGACCCTGGGCTAGACTCCGCTTAATCCACGGTGAAAGCCCATTCTGCCGATACACAGTGCAAAGTTGATGTATTTCCTCAGCGACCAGCACGGATCAGCTCCAGGCATGACGTATCGGATATCGTCCTCTTTTGGAAGGTCAAACAAAGTAGTTTTTTCTCTTTCACAGTGAAACACACAGCATCTATACGACATGGCGGCGGCAGCAACAACAATACTACAACGAGAATAAAAAGTACGCCGCCTTTCTTTGCGAGAACATCTTCCCACATACTGATGTATTGATGTGGGGGGTTGTGGACGAGTCTTCACTTTTCTAAAGAATATCTCTTTGGATTTGAGACTTTAGTCTTTGCAGCTTTACAGATCTTCTTTATTCACCAAGAGCTTGTAACACTCTAAAGAGAAAGGAAAATTTTAAACTGCATCATATGAACCCTTTAAATGTTTGAAACTTTATTTATAGCACACTAATCCATCACATACATTTGAAAAGTCATTTCAACAGCAAATTTGCCATCTGAGATGATACCACCCTTGAAAGTTCACGCAGTAGACGAATGAGTGCATTGTACAGTGTGGGTGCAGAGTGTTTGTACATCATTTGGTGTGCCAGACTACCCACAATCCTGATGTGAGGTCCACCATTTAGAGAAGTCGCTGTGAGAAATGCGGCAAGCATTGCTGTGGTGCGTTTTTGAGGGCTGCAGCAGGTTCTCAGTGTTTAAATAGTTTTTGCTAAGTCATACACTCATCTCATATCTGGTTGGTTTAATTCAAAGTTTAGAACCCTATGAAGTATTGAAACGGCAAGGTTGGACATTTACTGTTGTCTGTTAGTATGTTATAGCTGATATAGCAGAGAAATGGTTCTTCACTGATAGTGTAAAACACATTCTTGATAAGACATTCCTGACTCCAGGGAAGGTGGAGACTGATAACACATATTGTAAAATAATGGAATGTGTGCCCTATGGGCTCATCTGTGTGACTTCAACATGCCCTGGTTGTGTGAGAGATGGAGAGATGTCAGGACTCGTCTCTTCATGCGGCCCGCATTCCAGAACTACTGCAGGGATGAGTGATCTGAAATACTAATGCCATTTAGAATGTCTGTTTTCTATTTGAATTATATTTTAAAATGTAATTTATTCCTGTGATCAAAGCTGAATTTTCAGCATCATTACTCCAGTGTCACAGGATTCTTCAGAAATCAGTCCTAATATGCTGATTTGCTGCTCAAGAAACATTACAAATTATTATCAATGTTGAAAACAGTTGTGCTGCTTCATATTTGTATGAAAAGTGCAATATTTGTCTCTGATGAACAGAAAGTTTAAAAGAACAGCATTTATTTTGAATATACATTTTTTTTTAAAAAACATTCTAAATGTCTTTGTCACTTCCGATCAGTTTAATGCATTCTTGCTGAATAACAGTAAAAATTTCTTTCAAAAATCCTCTGACACACCCTTTACAAGAACTGTGCCGTGTGTAACGGCTAGTAATAAGTAGAACAATAAGCATTGCGTAATTCTGCAGAAATTGAATGTCTGTCTTTTTTTCACAAATTTCTAAATATACTCTGCCTTTAATACATTCAGTTACATGTGTTTGGATTCTTGGCTAATTTAATAATGATTCCATTTAACAATGCAAGTGTAGTACTTTCAGTTCAATATTAAACCTTATTATATTTAAACCTTACTATAATAATGTTGCACACAATTATGTTAATGACAGCCTGATTTATTTATTTATTTATTTTTAACATGGACTGAAAAAAAAAACCATGGTGTTTTCACTCAGGAATTGCTTGTAAATTTCACAAATAATTTCAAAGTAACGGCCAATAACAGAAGTAAATGTGAAATTTTGAAGTAGAACAACTGAAACAGTATTTTTTTCTAATATGCTAATTTGTTTGTACAACTTTTATTAATTTACTTTATTTATTTATATATATATATATATATATATATATATTTATTTATTTATATATATATATATATATATAGACAGCGTTCCTCCTTTAAATCCATTCTTTAAATTTCTCCCAACAATCTCTGCAGAAAACATGCAAATTCCATATGGGCTTAGTAATCCAAAATGACCCATTTCTTCAACCCTTTCGCTCTAACGACGTCTTGCACAGAAAAACAGGAGCTCTGAATCATGGGAATCCAAGCAAACCCGAAGCTATTGACCTGTGCAGGGCTTAAGTCAATGCTGACATTCATTAAAATGCTCCCTTCAATGACGAAGTTGCCAGAACAGAAGGATGCAAAGAGGGTCATCTGCGAGTTTCACATCAAAGACTCCCTCTTCATTAGAAGGGCTTAGACTTGGAGGTAACGCTTATCTCTCGTAATGTGCCGCCCGCTAAAATGTGATGCTCCATTTTTAATCTGCAAGCGTTTCTCTTTGGCTGTATCTTTATGGGAAGTGGCTTCGCTGCAGAAAAAGATAAACGTGAGAACAGACGAGTTAAAAAATCTGAAAGTGTAGTTCTGTCCAAATGCTACACATCTGGCTGTGAAAGAAACCGTTGCGTTTTTCTTGCTTCTTTCTTTTCTTCATTAAGGAAATCATCAAGGGAAAGATAAACCCCAAAGGATCCGTGTATCTCTTCCACTCTCTCACAGTATCTCTCACACACACATCCCCCAGCCGCCCTTGTTTCTCTCTAATACTCCTGACCGCAGATCTCTGCTCTTTGCACACACACCATGACCATATTTAGATGCAGGAAAGAAGCGTGCTCATATGATTGTTTACAGATGACAGCAGGAGACCGTAGGAGCGTGACTCACTGGCGTTGCTGTAGGATCAAGAATGCTGAATGCAAAGGCAATAAAACAGCCTATTAATTACCAGCACTGGTATATATTTCTGCCATATGGTGCAATCTTTCATATTGTTGGTTTTCACGGTTCACAGGTCATTTTAATTCATCGCGGCCTTATAAGGTAAATCTCACAGAGGAAATGTTTTTGTAAACAACAGTTAAAATTTTTGCATTATTTTCATGACATTTAAGCACATTTTCTCCATAATTTCGAAGTACTGAAATGCAAATGTGCTAAATTTGAATTCATCGCAGCCTTATAAAGTAATTCTCACAGATGAAAGATTCTCCCAAGAACTGATTTTTATCATGAAGTTTAAGATGCCCTGCAGTTCTCCTCAAGATATCTTGGCTCAGAGTTTAGAGAAAGTAATATGTTTACACTGTACACATATACCAACACCTCTCCGTGAGCTCTCTGTAGTGAAGAAAATGGTTTTGTTATGAAGCACATTTTATTTTTACACAGGCTTCTTACTTTTAGCATGAATTCCACAGCACTTTCGTATCATCTAATAACAAGATAGCTGGACGGTGAACGATACGTTTGCTAGGCATGAATCATTGGGTTCATTTTCAAACTTGTTAGTTTTTGCAGTTGTAGTTGTTGGCTTGCATGTTTGCTGCTTGTCCTAAAGTCAGACTTTGAAAATGTATGACTTGTGGCATAACAAATACAAATGCAGAGGAATTTACACCGGTAAAGCCATGTTTATTCATGCATATGCCTTTGTGATGTGTAATCCTGCCACACCTTTCATGCAAAGCAGCAATAAGATATGCAGGATATGATTGATCAAAGGCAGGTACATGGTGTTTCAGAACATTGTGAGCTTGTGTGGACACCGTGTCATTTGCATACCAGGTTTAATTTGGTGTAACAAAGTGCATTATGTTGCTTTTTAAAATGCATGATCCTTTTGCTAAATGCTGCTAGGTGAACCAGGATGACGTTTTCTGACTATCCAGACTCTAGAGATATGCAGTTTCACCCTCTATTTAATACAAATGTAACAATTTTCATTGTAGACCGCAGAATGTCAGACTGAACAATGTCTTATCTAACACAAACATGTGCGTTATCAAATTCCTAGTTTGATTTGAGTATAAACAGTGTAACTTTGCCTGCCATTTTCATGACATTGTTGGAGTAGTTTGACAGTTCAGCCTCTGGCTCAAGTTAGGACAGGTCTGTTTGGGAATCCTGTTTGAAAAGGATCAGTTGTGTTTGCATTGCTACTGTATACTATAGAGTGCAACAGTCAGGTTCCCAAAGTAAAAATCCCATACATTTTTTTCCATGGGGAATTTAACTCCTAAACCTTAAAAGGCAGATCTATAGAGCTATGAGGTGTTAAACCTGTCCAAGCCTGTATGAGTTTCTTTCTTCAGTTGAACACAAAATAAGAGGCTAATTTAAAGTAAAACACTAAACCAATCACTTTAAAAGGCTACAAATTGAATTTAGGCCAATATTTGCAATGCATCATGGTATTGTAGTTTTTTTCCTCTTATTGAATGAATTAAAGGGGTGCTATTATGCTTTATCACTTTTTCAACTTTACTTAGTCTGTAATGTTGCTGTTTGAGCATAAAAAAAGATCTGCAAAGTTACAAAGTCCGATTCAAAAGGAGATATTTTATTTAACAGAAATCATTTTTCAAAAGCTATAACAACTCGTTTGGACTACAACACATATTTTCCGAGATTTGTGATATCACAAAGATCACCGTATGGGAATTGTTGTTGTTGTGGTGTGATAGATGGTTGAGCTGAGATATGGTATGTTTCGGAGATATAGATGAACTTAGAGTGGTTACAATCATCCGGGTTTAGAATGGGTGTATGAATGTTTTCGGCGTGGCCGATTATCGGCGCCGATATTAAGCATTTTTATTGTTATCGGCATCGGCCATTTTCAAAACCGATTTGCCGATAGCGAATTTAAAAACCATTTTATTTTGAAATGCGCGATCTGGCACTGATCCAGCCACCTCAGTCAGAGCGCACCGCTCTGTGGCCTAGACTAAGCCCCGCCCATCGTCCGTCTGATTTGTTGGGAGTCACGAGCCTGGCCAATCAATACGGCTGGCGCGGCTGGAAAATGTTCCGCTCTCACACCGAAATCACAGGAGCTGCTTCAGTGATCATCATCACACATCAATAAGTTATCTCTCGAAGGTAAGAATGCAGTAAACGTTCCTGAAGTTGCAATAAATCACTACACTGAAGTTGCAAAAAACACCTAAATATAATCGATTTATGATGACAAGCCCCGTTCAGTTATTATACTATGAATTCCCGGTCAATGTCCGTCATTGCAGTGATATGCTTTTACGGATCATCACATCAGTGCTGAGATAGTGAAACTAAAACCTACTTCTCTCACCATTCGGCCAACTTAACGTTATATTGTGAATAGATTATCAACACGAATGAATTCACTCACGTCTGCTGTGGTTTTTTTTTTTTGTGTTGTTCACATAGCTTCACTGAACAGCGTACGTTCCGTTAGGGCTCTTAGTCAAAAAAATTGCGCATATTTGGAGAAATATTGCTTTATTCTAACATGATTGCAAAATAATTTATCATACAGATTCAGAATTACCATTATGCAATTGTGAAGAGCTGAAAGGGCATCAAGCGTGAGCTCTGACGCCCTGACGCGGCGCGAGCTCCCTATTCCTGATTTAGTTATCTCCGCGGCCGCGCTCTCTCATTTGACTAATAAGGTTGCGATTTGCCGGGGGGGTGGGTGGGTGTGATTTCCCCCCTTCTGGTCTATGCATCCCTGCCTCTGCTGAATAACTTTTATCCCCGGTGGGGATAAAAACATCATGCAAACCCGCTCTGACGTCCAGATCTGAATCAAATGATTCGCGATCCGATTGAAGCGCTTCGAAACAGTGAATCATTTTGCGACGCAATGGTTTAACTGATTCGGAGTTTTCAAAAAGCTCCGTTGTGTTCTTTGCTCGCTTTCTCTATGTAATTTGTTGTTTGGATAACCGTGGACATTAAATCATTACAATTAATAGGCCTAACGTAGGCTTACAATGTTTTTATTAAACTGAGATCACACTAAATACAATTTCCGTCGTATTAAAAACATTTCATAAAATTTTTCAAAAGCATCTGTTTATTTCACAAATCGCACCCTGCTAATAACCCTATACTAATAACGTAAATTGTCAATAATCTCACATTGCACGTTTCTGGATGACGCTGTCCTGTATACTTCCTAGTTTGTATCGCCGTGATAAACAGTCCAACAAACATTTTACACACAAACAACATTACAATATGGGTTGTGTGTGATTTTAATGCAATTCTGGGTTGCAAATAAAATGCTAAATATAACATGTTAAAATAGATTTAAAATAAACATATTACATTTTATGTACATTAAGCATATATTTAAACACACATGTGTGTTTTTATATTTATATATATATATATGAGAGAGAGAGAGAGAGAGATTACATTTATTTTCCATTATTTGTTCATTTGTTGCTGTTTAAATTTGCTTTAAGTTTTACTTTGTTTATAGGATGCTGCTGATGGATGCAAGTTTTACTTAGTTTACAGAATGCTGCTGATGGATGCTCCCAGCACTTTTTATGTTTGTTGTTATTATTACTATTAATGTTGTTATTATGAACAGTTCTCAGAATTAAAGATGTGTTAAAATAATTTAAAGAGAGTCTTTGTCAGAGGCCTTTTTATTCTTAATTTTGACATTAATTTTAATTTTTACACTAGACACATATCGGTTCAAAATATCGGTTATCGGTCTCCTTGATCTGTAATAATCGGTATCGGCATCGGCCCTGAAAAATGCATATCGGTCGATCCCTAGTTTAAATGGTTATAAAATTGATTTGATTTTGATGCATTATTTACACTGAAGCTCGCAGCAGGCGGCTATGGTAAGGGCCATGAGATTTCCCGACCAGGTGCCGAGTGCTGCCAAAAACAACACACACTGGCCCAGCTAACCAATCACAACACATTTCATATTTCAGAAGGCGGGGCTTCATTTGATCCAGGAACTATCCAGCCGTTCATGCCAGACTGGGGAGAGAGGTGTTGTAATAATGTAAAATATGTAAAAAATATATGTTTTTCAAACAACCTAGTATGAGAGCCTGTTCTAGTACACCCCCAAAACAAATCAAGACCTTGTAATAGGACCCCTTTAAGTTCACAGTCTTGTACCTTCATCTTCTCTTTTTATCTGATTTTCAAGATCTTTCTTGCTTCATATCAAATTTTGTAATATTCTGATTCATTTTGTAGCTGGTTGGTTTGGTTCATGGATTAAAATGCTTTAATTGGGTTTTTTTTTATCCCAGTGGGAAAATAATAACTGGTTAATAAAAATTGGTTCTCATTGTGCCAAACACCCTTTAATAGCAACTACATCCATGTCTTGTCAACTACAACTACATCCAATTTATGAAATTTTTTTACATTACTCCATGTTTTCTCCCCCTGCATTCTCAAGTGTAAATGATGTAAAGCGGTCCTTCCCACTGATACTCTGGCAAATATGCTTTTATAATGGCGTAAATGTAGCAGAATCTCATCCCTTTCAAACTGGCCAGTACTAAAAATGCTAGTATGGCTGGTAATGCAGTGATTAGTATCTGCCGATCCTGTCAGTGGTCAGGGAGAGATTACAGCCTGTGGGCTTTCTGTGAATTAACATGAAAATGTTTTTCCTGGATTATTGGATTTACCTCCATGCAATGTTTTCCTTTTTAGCCCTTAATTTGATTAAGGAAATGTGCTTTGTTTTGTAGCTTTTAGCCCTGGAAATGCATGCTATTCAAGCAGATCAGTTTAATAACATCAGTTCCAATGAAAGGTTTGCAAATGCCAAGTTCAGCAGATGAAAATAAGAGACACGCCCAGTTTCTTGATTTCACATAAGGCATTTTAAGATTTAAATAAACCGGTGATGGCAGGTGACAAATGATCATATTGTAAACGAAAAACAAAATGCTGCACACTCACAGTGTTTGCCTGAAGATTTGCATGTGATTAAAAAGATATTCATGATGGCATGAAGTAAAATGCAATTACTGACATATGACTTCAATGCATCTGTTGTAGAAAATAAAATCATTTGAATAGCACATTAAAATGCCACACACCATTACACATTTATCAGTTTAGTATATGTAATTTTTAAGTCTGTTTGCATGTGAAATCTGTTTGGGTGTACAGTAAGTAGCTGCATCCCAAATGGATTTAGTTGTTTCATGGCTTTAGGTTTAGGGAGGGACAGAACACTTTGCATGTAATGTAGTAAGGAAATGAGCGACAGAAACTCTGATTCATTTACTTGCAAATGTATTAATACATGCCGTCAGTGAGCCGGGCCAGAGTGTGTTGGCTTCAGCATGTAAAATATAAGCCGCACACTTGATCTGACGCACGTGGCTGATTACAGACACGCTCAAGAGAGAAGCTTCCGCTCCGCACAGTAAGCGGCCCAGATATCTTCCGTTCAGCCTTAAATGATTTCATGTGTGTTGGCAGCCGATTAAGGGGTGAACAGGTTTTTAGACATTTTATTTTAGAGGTGCAAGCATTAATATTGCTTCTGAGGCATGTAGTTTTTTCCATGTAAAAGTACTTTCTGGTGTCCCAGCTTAAAGGGAAAAAATGAGAATTTGATGTTTATCTGCTTACCCCCAGGGCATCCAAGATGTAGGTGACTGTTTCTTCAGTAGAACACAAACAAAGATTTTTAACTCAAACTGTTGCGGTCTGTCAGTCATATAATGTAAATGGATGGGAATCACAGCTTTGAGAGTCAAAAAACACACACAAACAAAACCAAATTAAACCCTGCGCTCGTGACGATACATTGATGTGTAAAGACACAAAACGATTGGTCTGTGCAAGAAACTGAACAATATTTATATAGTTTTTTACCTCTGATTCACGCAATGTCCGAACTGTATGTTTTTTTTTTTACTCTCAAAGCCGTGATTCAATTCACTTCCATTATATGACTGACAGACTGCAACGGTTTGAGTTAAAAATCTGTACATCTTGGATGCCCTGGGGGTAAGCAGATAAACATCAAATTTTCATTTTTGGGTGAACTATCCCATTTATATGGACAATGCAAACTATGATAAGTGCACATAAATAAGATGATACATGAATCAGGTTTAGGAAACCTGTATGAAAACAGTCATTACGTTTGCAATTTGGTGAGCAGCAGCAACGTTTGTATGGGCAAGCACCACTGACATACAAAGTTGTCCATTTAGGACATGTCATTTTTGCAATAAAGACATTTTAATTACGGAGTGCCTCCGCTATCAGAGATCTTTTTTCTCTACACTGCCTCTTAAGATGTTCTACCTTGGACCGAAGAGCACCCAAATCAAACTTAAAAGGGATTGAGCACGCCATTCATCTTGAATCACCACTGACATATTATTTGGAAAATGAATAAAACCAATTACTTTTGACTGTTATGGCATTTTATTAGGGATGCATGATATAGAAATATGCCAATACTGATTATTTTCAAGCTATGGTCAGTAACCGATAAATGGCTGATATTAAAATTTGATACTATTTTGTCTAAATTTAAAGTAAAACAACAATCACTTTAAAAGGCTACAAGTGAATTTAGGCCAGTGTTATTTTAGTATTATTATATATACAAAGTATTTTTAGCTGTTATTTTATATTTCCAGTTTTTGTTTTAATTTTTAAATAAATATGTTGTCATTTATTTTTATTTTAGTAATTTCAACCTAAACTTTAGTTTATTTCAGTAAGTTGCCAAGGCAACACATAGTTTTTGTGTAAGGTTTCATATTATATTTGTGTTTTACTTTATTTCTGCTTTATTTCAATTAACAGAATCCATGTTTTCTTCTATTTTAAACCATTAACACTGATTTAGGCATTATTAGGTACATTGTTAAACAATGGATATTCATTTCGAGATTTGCTAAATATTCGTATTATTAAATTATAAGTGTTTCTAAAAATTAACAGCTAAACATACAATTTCTGTCATTTACACACCCTTTTACATTCTTTCTTCTGCAGAACAGAAAAGAAAATATTTTGAAAGTTAACAACATTGGACCCCATTGACTTTCATAGACATTTTTCAACATACCTTTTTTTTTTTTTTTTTTTTTTTTTTTTTTTTTTTTTTACGATCCACAGAACAACGACCAGTTTGGAATGACATTAGGGTGAGTATATAATTATCATTTTGCATACAAATGCTATACAAACCCTCTAGCTGTAGACAGGCGATTCGTTTGTGTTGTGATTCCTTGAGGAAGCGTTAATATCATCCTCTGCTGAAAAGCAGCCTGTCCAGACAGAAGGTCTGAATTCTTATCTGATCGTGATCCTTCCACCTCTCTCAAAGACCCTCGCCTTCCAGTTCATCTGCTCAGACACTCCTGGAATTCCAATAATCACTTCCATGGAAACCCTTGACCCGGTCTCTTCAGATTGAGTAAATATTGACTCGAGCGCCTCCCGCCTCGCTGTTTCTCACTGACCGGCTGTGTCTGGGAGTCAGATCTTGACGGTGTGTGTGCGGTGTGTTTACTGTACATTCAGAGTTCTTCAAATCAAACTAGCTTTGACTTCCTGCCGATGCATGTTGTTTAGTATGTCAGGATTCTCTTGTTTTCGAAGGGGTCGTGATCAGGTTTGGGCAGGGAGTGCACACATGCTGTATTGCAGATTCTGTGTAATGATTTACTGAAGTGACAATAACAGGGGAGCATGCATGAAGAAGAGGAGGAGGAATGTAAACATGAAGCCTGAGCTCTATCCTCTCACCGTCTTTCTCTGTGTTAGTGGGTAAACATGTCCTTAGTAATGAATAGCAAATAGTTCAACTTATGAATCCAACAACATAATACATATGAAGGAAAGCAGGATGGATATATACATAAGTCAAAAGTTTGCAATAATTAAGTTTTTTTTTTTTTTTTTTTTTTTTTTTTTGAAAGAAGTCTCCCTGAAGCAGCAAATCAGCATATTAGAATGATTTCTGAAGGATCATGTGATCATATGTGACCCTGGACCACAAAACCATTTATTGTAGATTTATACATCATCTGAAAGATGAATAAATAAGCTTTCCATTGATGTATGGTTTATTAGGATCGGACAATATTTGGCCGAGATACAACTATTTGAAAATCTGGAATCTGAGGATAAAAAAAAAAATCAAAATACTGAGAAAATCGCCTTTAAAGTTGTCCAAATGAATTCTTAGCGATGCATATTACTAATAAAAAATTACGTTTTGATATATTTACGGTAATGTACAAAATATCTTCATGGAACATGATCTTTACTTAATATCCTAATGATTTTTGGCATAAAAGAAAAATGGATAATTTTGACCCATACAGTGTTTTTTTGGCTATTGCTAAAAATATACCCCAGTGACTTAAGACTGCTTTTGTGCTCCAGGGTCACACATCTATATAAATATATATTTGTGTGTACAAATGTGTATATGTTTTTAATTTTTTTTTTTTTTTTTTATATATATTTCCTATAACATTTCCTATAACATTTTTTTATATAATTAATTTTTTATACTTTTATATTATATATATTTTATATAAATTTAACCATGTCCATGCATTAACACCTATATGTAAAATTGCATATTTTTGTTTCTATTGTAGAGTAAACAGTTTAGGTGTTTTTTTGTTTGTTTGTTTGTTTTTGTTTTTTTCTACTTTTGTTGACAAAATCTTGGTCCTGAAGAAAAACCAGTTCAGCATGGGTTTTGAGAAGCACTGTTATTGTAATGCATTTGGCCATTTATCCCAAAAAAGTTGCATTGCATTTAAAGTTTAGATTTGCTTGGCTTTACAAGTGCAAGGCCCCATTATACATAGTTTACATGTAATGTTTCTTTACTGTGCTGGTGAGAAACATCTGTACTGAAGTGATACTGAAGTAGATAGCTGTAAACATGTCGACCTTAATGCACTCTTCAGAAGGCTCTTCAAACTCCTCCATGACCGCAGATAACCTGAAAGAGAAAGCGGACTGAAAACTGATTGATAATGGCTGCAACAGCACATTAAACGGAAAAGCATCACTATTCAGACTGCCTGTGCTGTAATTCCTACAGTCCTGTCTTGGAGTTTGAGTTGAAGTTGAGCCCCAATTTGAATGTTATCATGGCGTAGTGATTACAGAATGAATGTTGATAATCTCGCTCCAGAACAAGTGTCAGGATTACAGCTCGAATGGCATGCTGTGGCGTGGAAAAGAGTCCAACTTTCCCTAAAGTAAATATAGTAAGCATATTAATGTACAATAAACACAAACTTCAAAATTTTATCTTCACATCTATAAAGTTTGCTGACATTAGTATAATAGTTAAAACCTTTTTATATTTATATTGTATGCACTAGTGGTTTAATATTTTTAACATTGTAATATTGTAACTATCGTTTTTTTAAAGAAATTAATAAATTTATTCAGCAAGTATGCATTACAAAGATTTCAATTTCAAATAAATGCTGTTCTTTAGAACTTAATATTCTACAATATTAAGCAGCAAAGCTGTTTTCAACATATATTATATTACAAATATTAATGTATTGAAATATAAATACATTTTTCCCCCTTCCTTTTATTAAATGAAAGCCTTGGTGAACATAAGAGACTTCTTTCAAAAGCAAAAAAAAAAAAAAAAAAAAGCCCTTACCGTCCTCATGGTAGTGTTATCTTTTAAATAATAACCTTTTTATTTAATCAGAGCCTTATTTATCTGGCACTAAATAAGACTTCCTGAATGAATGAACAACTGAATTTATGGTTACAGCAGGCAACTGAAAAAAGTTGTGTTCATGTTCATACAATGTTAATGTAACCTTTAGGATTTATTTTAATTGTCTGGGTTCCATTATTGGAATGCATTACTGGATTTTATTCATTTGGTTCTTGTTTGGTACAGTCATTGGTCACGATATAAAAAGGCTGATTGTATGACATCTCGGAAAACACTGCATAACATGACAAAACCTCAGCTGCTAAACTGGAGGGGGAGTTTTTATTTTCTGCTGCTGCGGCCTAGTGCACTTTCAGGTGCTTTTCCAGTTCAAGTGAATTACACTTTCATCCACATGTTTTCTCTGGCTTAGATGCTGCCAGTACCAGCGCGTACCAAAGCAGCTTATCCGCGGTTAATGAAACGTTTGATGTTGACCATGCAAATGCAGGAATAACATGATAGATATCTTTGGCCGTCTGGCACCTGTTGGCTGACAGTGACGGGAAAAGAGAGAAAAATAGTGCTTGCGTTAAATGGTGCAAAGGGTAAAAAAGTCGAGGAAATCAAGACCTTCCAGTTATTTTCCAAGGTCTCAATGTTATTTCTTCTTTTTAAACACACATCATCTGACTAAACTCAAACCTGCATCCAACTTGTTGCAAGCTAATGCACTACAGCTGCCTCTACGACTAGCTTTTAAAATTGCATTTGATTTCTCATTTTTATTTTATAATGGAAGCATTATCTGAAGCTTGAATTGTGCCACATACAGAGTATTTACATCGGTGGTGTAGTGGATAAAGTTCTGTGTTTGGAAAGTTTGCAGGTTCGGACCACACAAGGAGCGATCCATGAGTTGTATCCATTACACAAGACATTTAACCTGAAGTGTGTGTGTCAACACACCTCGAGTCGCAACACCAGCATCACTTTGAAAAGCTTTGCAAGTAGTGACACAGATGGGTGATTGTACAAGGTTACCAAGTAGCATGAAGTTAAGTGTAGATGGTAAATGGTTCAAATGAAATGTGCAATTGTTGGTAACAGTGCTGTTATTGTTAACTAAAACCATTAAAAACTTATTTTGTTACTTGTTACTTTAAACTAAAAGAATGATAAATGAGAAAGTTTGTTAAATTACTCAAACTAAAACAAATAAATAGAAATAAAAAGGACAAAAGCACAAAACGGCCATATATAACACTGTGTGTGTGTGTGTGTGTGTGTGTGTGTGTGTGTGTGTGTGTGTGTGTGTGTGTGTGTGTGAGAAAACATTGCAGTCATATAATTTTTGTATTAAATTTCCATTATAAAACTATATATACATCCACATGTGAACAAAACATTCAATAATCATCCTTTTTATATATTATTTTATTATATAATAATATTTATATAAAAATTGTTTAAATGCTATATATTCTATTATTGCTATATTTTCATTACATTTTTAGTATTTATATACTAATATAATACTAAAAGTCTATCCATCCTATCTATCTATCTATCTATCTATCTATCTATCTATACAAAATATTAATAATAATAATAATAATAATAAAAGTTATTCAAAATATCAATAGATGCTATGTAAATAGTATAAGAATATTACTAAAATAACAGTAATGGGTAGAGCTATAGCTTTATGGTTTATATAGTCATTTATATAGTTTTTATTGTGCTTTACCCTGTTACATCTCAAGTCACAGCCTCCGCAGACAGATCGAGTTCAAGTGAAAAAACTTTATCCGAGAAAAGGATCTCAGGTCAACAGAAAACTTCTTGTAATTCCTGTTTCGCTCAAACCTCTGGGAAGTATGTGGGTTTGGTGATCCTCTGGCTTTCCTCCTGCATAATTAAGCGAATCCGAAGCCTTTCATCACGGATTGGATTCTCTCTCGCTCGCTGTCTGCAGGTGTTTTCCTCATCCTCAGGAGGTCTGGCCGTGAACATTCACACGTTAGCTGACAGCCGGCTAACCCGCTCTGAATGTGTGGGAATGTGTGTGACGTTTCATGTTTCTGCAGGTGTTTTGGAGTCTGTGGATGCTTGTGTGTAATTTAGAGATGGTTTTGCTTCTGGTTTGTCGGACAGGACTTTAAAAACAGGAATTATCCCAGGCTGCATAGCAACAGATGAGTGAATAGCTGCAGTATCACACACTCCAGATTGCACGGCTTGATTGGTTGAGAACAATGGACAGTTTTGTTTTATCCAACCCAAGGAGCTCCAGCTGAGCTCACTTTGTGCTTTTTCATATGACTGAGTAATAATGGGTAACAGTCATCGGTAAGGTCAGATTTTTGCTAGCATAGACTAGGTGGTTTCCAAGGTGTTGCTGTATAGTTGCTATGGTTACAAGGGTGTTCTGGAGGGTTGCAATGGAATATTATTTTGTTTTGTGAATAATTAATATGTAACTAAAATACATAAATAATATATCAATCTCTCTAAATATATGTAGCAATATAAATGTATATTAATGAAATATATTAAAATATAGTATTTTTTTTTTTAAATGACTGTCTGTTTAACTAAAATAAAAATATTTAAATTGGAAAATATTATATATATCTATATATAATATATAATATATATCTAATATATATTATATATATATATATATATATATATATATATATATATATATACTACCCCCCACACACACACGTGCACACACACATTAATATGACTAACTTAAAATAAATAAGTAATATATAAACTGGAGATATATTATGTATTTTATATTTATTATGTATTAAAATAAATTTATTTTGTTTTTGAATATATATGAGTAATTAATATATACAGTTTTTTATATATGATATATTTTTATATTTATTATCAATTTAAAAATATAATATTAGAAGTTTACAGTAATAAGATATTAAAAATTTTTTTCATGAAAATAAATTATATTTATAAATATGTATTCAGTGAGTCATTTTTGGGTCATGCCCTACCATTTGAGAAAAATGCCATAGTCATAGTTTCTGCTTTCAAAAGGTATAGACTATGAAGTGCGTGTGTGTGTGTGTGTGTGTGTGTGTGTGTGTGTGTGTGTGTGTGTGTTTGTAGCATGAGTCTAGGCATGTAGGCATCCTGAATCTGTTAGTAGTCGTGTCGCTGTAGCATTATGTTTGTTTGTGTATATGCATTATTGTACAGTATGTACGTGTAGCAGCTAGCCCTCACTTGAAAAGGGCTTGGCTAAACAGCCCAGCTGCTCTTCAGCACACAAATGAGCCCGGAGGGGCAATATCGACCCTCCAGCCCCACATACTGCCCTGCTCCGCTAGCTGTACTCCAGTCAGAGCCGTCTGTCTCTGGGGGGGAAGGGGGGGAATGGGGCTTCTCCGCTTCATCCGATCTGTCGGAATCTCCTCAGCTGTTAGATAATAGCACATTTCCACTTGTGACATGAGAATTTCCCATCTAACAGATGACAAACAGCCATGCTGTGATTGGTTTAGGTTTTGTTCCCATGTTAGTGACTATTTTAAGTTTGTTTATTTATTTATTTATTTAGCTTTTTTTGGTATTTCTTGTATTTGTGCACATACAAAAAATATAGATATATAGTTCTGTAGATATCCACACAATTTAATCTAAACGCAGTTAATAATATTTATTTACTCAAAATGTGTGTATAGATAGATAGAGAGATAGATAGATGTATAGATAGATAGAGAGATAGATAGATGTATAGATAGATAGAGAGATAGATAGATTTTATTAATCGTTCAAAAATATGATTTTTTGTTATTATAGAATCATTAACATACTGTTATAAAAACCCAATGCTCAGCCGTCATATACAGCTAACCAATTGTGAACCTGGAGCACAAAACCAGTCAGTTTGTTAGGAGGACAATATTTGGCTGCGATACAACTATTTGAAAATCTGGAATCTGAGGGTGCAAAAAATCTAAATACTGAGAAAATCACCTTTAAAGTTGTCCAAATGAAGTTTTTAGCAATGCATATTACTAATCAAAAATGAAGTTTATATATTTACAGTAGGAAATTTACAAAATATCTTCACGGAACATGATCTTTATTTAATATCCTAATGATTTTGGCATAAAAGAAAAATCGATAATTTTGACCCATACAATACAAAATATTTTTGGCTATTGCTACAAATATACCCCAGCGACTTAAAACTGGTTTTGTGCTCCAGGGTCACAGTTTGTTAGAGATGTGGTTCAGTTTGCCAGAGGCGATGTTAAATGCGAGTTTGTTTTACCCAGCCCTATGATTGGTGTGCCACAGAAATCTGACGTCCTGTTCTGGGCGCAGTGGGACAGAAGTCAGCTCCTAATTTGTGTTTGGATTAAACTGGATGGTTCCCTGACCTAATCTCAGATTTACGAGCGCTCGAGATGCGTTTGAGTTTTACTCAATCTCCAGCAGAAAGCCTGCCACGATTTCTGCTCGTGTTTCAAATATGAAGAGATGTATCAGAAATTCAGATGTTATTGCTGAGTCAAACGTCACTACCAACATTGCTCACACTTGGCATTAGGGGGTTATGAATAATAATGATAGCTTACTTTTCAGACCGATTCCACTCTGGAGCCAGTAAGCACAGAACACCCTAACAACCCTAAAGCATCCACCCACAGCTTCTTTTCTTTTGCTTCTTTTTATGTTTTCTTTTGTTGCTTTTTCTTTTTTCTTGTTTTGTGTTAGTTTTTTCCTTTTCTTATCTGTATTTCTTTTCTTTTGTTCTTTTTGTATTTTGTATTTTTGTGTTTCTTTTGTATTTTGCATTTGATTAGTTTCTTATCTTTTTCATATCTTTATTTCTTTTCTTGTTTCTATTTTCATTTTTTAATTTTTGCTTTTTTGTATTTTTTCTTTTGTTTTTGTTTTTTTGCTTATCTTTTTATTGCTTTTTGTTGACTTTTCTTTTTGTATTTTTTCTTTTTGCTTTATTGCTTCTTTTTATCTTTATTTCTTTTATTTTTTGTATTTTGTTTTTTCTTGTATTACGTGTTTATTTTGTTGTTTCTTTTCTTTTTCTTATTATTTCTTTATTTTTTATTTTTTTTGATTGCTACTTTCTTTTTCTTGTTTTTTTTTTTGATGGTCTGTTCGTTTTTTGTTTTTTTTGCAATGCATTTGGTCTAAACATATTTTATTCAGAAAAAGTACAAAATATTTGTTTAATTAGTCTTTGTCATTGTGTATTTTTAATGCAGAATCACTGTGTTTTGTTTTTTTTTTTTTTTTTTTTTTTTTAATATAGCTTTTAATGTGGAGTTTTTTTTTAATGATGACAATTGCTTGACCGGACTTCATAAGCCGGTGACACAACACAGCATAAATTCGATGAATGAACTTCCTGTTTCCAGTTGTTGTTTACCATAGATCAATGATGCTTTACATAATTTCATAACCCCGTTTGACTCTTTCTTCCGATGATCATTCACTACAAACAAACTTCAGTAAGGTTGTTTCCGGCTGTCTAACTGATAAAGCTTCAATCAGAGTCAAACATTCACACCTCATGAAGCAAATTAGATTTCCCTTTAATGACTGTGCCTTTGTGTTTAATGACTCTTTTTGTAAGTGAGGCATGAGCTGCATGGACTCCATTAACTGGGCTAACGAGACATCTGTGTTATTGCAGGATGCAAGTTTTCCCTTGATACTGACTGGTAAACGCAGGGGCCGTATAGCACCCATGATACATTTATGTCATTTAGAGCCCATATGGTGGAGAGCAAACTAATGAGCTGTTGTTTCTCTCTCTTTCAGTTTTCTTAAACAACTTTTAACTGCATCATATTTTTTTTCAAACCACAGATTGCTTAATTTCTTTTTGCAGGAATAGGGCCTAATTGGCTTAGAAAAGCGGATATTTGTAAAGCAAAACAATCAGATACATTAAAGGTTAATTTGCGACAGGAACAAATGAATAAAATCTCTATGAACACATTCACATTCTGTTTGAATTGGCAGACCATGATGATCAGATGTTATTACATTTTGGCTGCTTATTTATTTATTTATTTACTGTATTTGTGTTATTTTTCTTTATTTTATTATTATTTTTGTCTTTTGTTGTATCTTTTGTTGCTTTATTTTTTGTGCTTTTTATATGTTGTATTTTGGTTTTGGTTTTATTTTGTTTATATTGTTTTTTTATTATTTTTTTTTTTTGTTTTTTTTTTTTTTGCTTTGTTTTCTTTTATTTTGTTTTAGTTTCTTTTGTTGTTTTGTTTTCTTCAGTTTATATATTATATATATATTATAATATATTATATATATACTATATATACTATATATACTATATAGCTATCAATATATATATCATATATATATATATTTGTTTTATTTAATGTCTTGTTTTTCTTTTTCTTTTAGTTATTTTTTTTTTTGTTTAATGGATTTATTTTATTTTGTGTTTTCTTTTATTTCCATTTGTTTTAGTTTCTTTTTATGTTAATTTAGCTTGTTTTTAGTTATTTCCATTTGTTTTAGTTTCTTTTCTTATGTTATTTAGTTTTTTTTATCTGTTGTCATTTCCAATCTGTTTATCTATTTGCTTTGTTTTCATGCTATACGGTTGTTATTGCACTTGTTGTAAACAGTTTTGCATGAGAACTTGTTTGTAAATACCATATTTCATTCAGTGTCACTTGGAATCGATGTGTACAGACATTATCATGAAAAAATAACTTGAATTTCCTATCATTTCAGGGTCAGTGCAGGTCTTTAAATGAGAACTTGCTAGAGTATAGTAAATCTGACCCCCCAACTCTCCTCATAACTCCAGTCTTGTGACTGTACGGTTTGTGGCACTGCCAGTGAACCTGAAGTGCGCAGGTCTCTAGTGAAAGCTTGCAGGGCTCCAGGGCCTTCGCTGCGCTCTAACTCTGCATTCACACTGCTTGGCTGAGATTAGTTCCAGTCCGCCGGGCCTGTAACAGCTCCTCTAAGAGACAGGTCGCCCTGAGCTGACAGTCCGCCGGGGTTTTTGGGACAAGAGGCTTCCGTTTTTTTTTGTAGAATTTTTTTGTTTGTTTGCAAGATCGCGGTGTATTGATGTGGGGGTTTGCTCTGCACGTTTATAGAGAGTTGAGGTTTTGTTGTGTTTAGTGAGGTTTGTGTGGGTGGATGGGAAAGTGTCTCTGTCTGTCCCTTAAAGAATGCGTGTGTGTGCTGGCAGACGGACAGTATGACATGTGGAAGTGTGTGTGTGTGTGTGTTGGGGGTCCGTGAGGATCATATTGCAGCGGCTGTCATTGGTATGTGAGAGGAAACAGCTGAGCACTCCTGTACTCGGCTGAAGCGAGGTTAAAGTGCACTAAACAAAACCTCATGCTACCGTTGGTTTCTCTGGCCTTTTTCCTTTGATCGGATCTGTCTGTGTAAAATGGCATCAATATATTGACTTATCGCACAAATATATGTACATGACCTCAATCAATTTTGGTGATGCAATATATTGCCCATTATGTTTTATTTTGTATTATTTTTTTTAAATATTTATTTTTTTTTTAGTAATTTATTTTTTTTTTAATATATTTATTTAATTTTTTTTTTGTATTTTGCTTGTTCTAGTGTATTTTTCAGTTTATATTTAATAAATGATTGTATTGTGCCAGTGTCTTTTGCAGCTTCTAGTGCATAACTCAGAGACATCTGACTGATAACGTGATTGTGTTTTTCAGCAATACAGTGCACCCTTAATTTACAGAGCAAAGAAGAAGGTCAGGAAAAAATCTGTAGATGGAAAAATCTCCATGTTTTTTTGTTTATTTACTATTTGTTCAAGTTTTTAAAGGTATCTAATATTTTGATATAAATGTTCATAATTAAAAGTTTGTTGTCATTTGAAAGCGTGTTGCCCTTCTTGCATTATTATGCTTTTATATTATGATTATATATTCAGTTGCATAAAATGACAATAATATTGTTTATTGCAATTATGTCTGGGGCAATATATTGCATAACAAAAAGTTGTTATCATGACAGGTCTGATGACATCACATCCCAAGCATTATTTAAAGGTGCTGTATGTAATTTTTTGACTGTACAAAGCATAAAAATACCATAATATGTTTGTAGATATTTAGGAAACATGTTAAGTTCTCATACTTGTTTCTCCAAAAAACAACGCTACAGTCAGTTACTCTTCTTTAAAATGTGCGTTCTGTGTCAGAATGTCTGTTTTTGTTTTGTTCTGTGTGATTCTGCCCATTGCCAGTTTACCCAATAGTATTTCAACACCCTGGGTTGCCAATTGGTGGAAAACAGCGTAATGCAGCCATGGAAGCCAGCTAAAGAACTGGGTCAGTGATCGCAAATTCTACCCAGCCTAAAAGCCTTAGCATCCATCTGAAACGCTGTGTGACCGGAGGAATATTAAAACGTGGATAAATCAACTCATCAACCTACAGTGTAACGCTTGTTGCCTTCTGTTGTCAACTGCAGTCTTTCCTGTTACGTGTCCTCAATCTGGCAACCCACATGAGCGTGGAGTCTGAGGAGGAGGGGACGGGAGAAATAACTATCTCCATTATTTTGAATTTGAACTGCCGTTCCCATTTCAAACACTATCTTTCAATATTACATACTGCACCTTTAATTTTTTTGGTTGCTTGTTCTCTGACTTTTTTTTAATAGGGCATGCTTAGGCATAACCTCTAACACAATCATTTGTACATTTTTGCATCCTATTTTTTAATACACATTCCTGATGTTATTGAGAACGACTTATCAGTGCATGTCACTGATTACGAAATGCTATTCGTAATCTTTAATCAAAGGGTAATCACTTATCTTTGAAACATCTTTGATGTAAAATGCATCCTTTTCAGCTACATTAAGTCACGTGGCATTTGGACAGTGTTAACCAATAACCAAACAGTTATTTATTTCTTTAGTAAAATTGCATCAGGAGAATTAGAAATGCATTGAATTTTAATATTGTGTTGTTTTCATATGCAGTAATGAGACTATGGTTTAATACTGAATATCTCTTTAGATAAAGATATTTCAGTGCACCAATATCACACACTATTAGTGTTACTTAAGGAATAACAGAATATTGCCTGCATACATAGTTGGTTAATAATTCATGAAGTTCATGCATAAATCATGAAAAGGGGCCAGTCTTTAGCGGCAGTGCTGGAAAAAGAGGGGGTCAAATATTCGTTTGAAGTTTTTTTTTTAATGGTACAAATTGAATAATATAAAATGTGTGTGTGTAAACGTGTCAAAAGTCCAACGATTTATTATGGGTAGTGTGGCACAGTGGTTAAAAATCTAGACTTGTAACAGACCGGCTGTAGCTTCAAATACTGTAAAACATGATTAATAAACATCAAAATTTATTTATTATTGTTTTATTTTAGATGGATTATTTATTTATTTAAATACAATATAAGTAAATAAATAAATGTATTGACATTTATTTTATTCATATTTATTTATATTTTTATATAAATATTTTTATATTTACATTTTTATTTCGATTTTATTTAATTATGTACTATTTTTTTATTTTTAATAAACTACTTGAATTTGACTCTAGTAATAAGTGTACTGCGAGGTGTTTTGTGTAGAAGCATCAGCTGTCTGTCTCTTTGCATGTCTAGGTCATGGGTGCAGCCAAGAGTAAACCCAAAGAGCTCGGAGATCGGTCCAGGGATTCTGGATGTTTGGATGATGGGGACAGGAGTAAAAGTTCAAAGTAGTAGTCAGTTGTCGCTTAACGGGAGTCCACCGGTGGACGGCACCAGACGCGGCACCCAGCCCAACATCATCAGCGCGGAGCAGGCGCTGTTTGGAGGAGTGAACTGGATTTGTAGGAGTGAGCTTGTACTCAATGGATCGGCGTCTGCTTTCAGGTTCGGCAGCTCGGTCTGATCACTGTGCCCTTACATTTTTGTTTTGTAACTGCTTTTGCTGCTAAATGAACTTACTGCAGCGGGCATACTTTTTTGTTCAGTGATTATAGAGCTAGTTTTAGTTTTATTTGGTTTAAGACATGTGAAGGGTGATTATTGTTGTGTTAATGGATTTTGCACCAGTGCAGACGTTTGTGCAGAGCCACCATTTTGTGCAGGAAAACATGCACATTTGTTGTATGTATTGACCAAAATTTTTTGCGGGGAATTTTCCAAAATAATAATATCTGATATTTTTGGAAACCGGTATTAAGATATGTTTTGGTTGGTAGGGTTTGCAATTTCTGTGGAAAACTACTTGCTTGATGTCCACAAAATGACTCTTTTTTTAGGTTTTGATGGATTGAATTTGGCCACAAAATCTTTGAACATTCTTCACTTTGTTCAGTATTAATCTAAATTATTTCTTTTTTGAGGTATTGATTTTTTGAATTTGGTCAGCTGCTGCACCATTGATATTTAAATGCATGTTCAGTAATAAATATTATAAAAGGCTTGGCATTATTTATTAATAATAATAAAATTGCTTTTTTATAATAAGTTTTATTTTTATAATAAGTAATTTAGTAAATTTAATTGTTTAATTTATTAGTCATAATATTATTAATACAGTATTATAATTATAATATATTAATATTTTTAATCAGTTTTTTTATATTTCTTTTTTTTTGTGTTTTTGTAATTTTTATTAGTTTTTGTTAAATGTCTGTATAGTATTTATAGTCCTTAGATTTTTATCTCTGTTTTGTTTATTTTAGTACATTAAGTTAAACTGAATGAAAATAAGCCCTTGCAACTAACTGAAATAAATATTTTTATTTATATATTTAATTGTATATTAATTATAAATCTCAGTTGATAAAATATATTTTTTTATATTATTGATTTTTATATACATTTTATTTTTAGTTAATAAAATAGGTTTTCTATATGATTTATCTTTATAGAAAATTTTATTTCAGGTAATTAAATGTTTTTTTTATATATATTATTTATTTTTATGTTGATTTAATTTTATTTATGTTGATTTTATTTTATTTAAGTTTTTATAATATTTTTTTTTATGTTTATTTATTTTTATGTTAATTGTATTTTATTTCAAGTAATAAAAGTTTATTTGTTTTTTTAGTTGTTTATTTTTAGTTAACTACAATAACCCTGATTTCAGCATTACTGTAATAGACCAGCATGCAAAAAAAATCAGATTTACCCGTTTCTTAGATGACACTTCGACGCTTCTAACACTGGTAGTCAAAAGTCTGACTGTGCAAGTCTAGACTATTTTTAGATGCCCGTTTTCACTGGCAATCCAACATTGCATTATATTACTTAGGTTAATGAAATTTCCCTGCTGAAGTTTTTGAATCACATGCATCAAGATAATGGTCTATGTTTGTCTCGTGTATTTTCCCATAGGCGGCGTGACCACGTTTGTGGCTTTGTATGACTACGAGTCACGAACCGCCTCGGATTTGTCATTCAGGAAAGGAGAACGACTCCAGATTGTCAATAACACGTAAGGGGGAAACAACGAACCGCCTTCACACAACACACTGTCAACCCTCACGCAAATATAACAGGGCTCCGGAGACACAATGGTCACAAACACCCTCTGATGCAGACACTCAAAAACACTCACACACTCACAGACTCATGTCTCTCATCTGTCTGACTGCTGTAGCCCCCCCTTCCTCTTCGGTAACCATAGGAACTGGGCTCCCTCTGAAGGCGCTGTATTTGTGGGATACGGCTTTTTGTTCTCTGGATTCCTTTTTTGGTCTTCCTGTGCACACGAATAAAAGCTCAGCTGCACGTCTTTACCATCCTCCACTTCCCCTCCTGGACCAAAGGGGAGCATTTTCCTTCCTTTCTACACCTGCGCTTTCACTTCCTTATTCCAGTGTTCAGTGCTAACTACCGTTAAGAGAATAAAAACACTCTCAGTAACATCCTCTGGTTTCTACCGCGGACCTGGGGAATTGTGCTTTTTTTTTTTGTTTATGTCAGGGCCCAATCAGTGTGATATATGGGTGAATCTCTCGAAACAGAACACGCCCAGGTCATATTTCAACCCAAAATCAAGAGACGGAAATGAGAAATAATTTTCCACTGAATGATAATGAAGCTTGTTTTTAGTAACATTAAGAATGTTTACATTGTGATGTTATTTTCATGACAATTAAGCAGCCCTAAATTGTCATTTAGTACGAAAACAAGTGTGTTATACTGCTATTTATTTATGCCGATTTTAAATTTTAGATTTTAAATTTGATCTTTGTAACACAGTATATATTAGTGTTTTACAGTAACGAGAACCATCTTTGAAAATAATGACATCTACAAAAAAAAAAAAAAAAAAAATTTTGCCACAGAAATGCAATAAAAAAAAAAGATGTGTGGGAAATAAAAAGCTTTAAAAAAGTTGGGGTCTGTAAGATTTTAATAATGTTTTTGACAGAAGGCCATATGCTCACCAAGACTGTTTTTTTTTTTATACATAAAAATACAGTAAAACAGTAATTCAGCAATTCAAATAACTGTTTTCTATCATTGAAAAAAAAAAAAAAAAAACAAAAAAGCTATATTATATATATATATATAGATTATATATATATATAATATATATATATATAATATATTACATAAAAATACAGTAAAACAGTAATTCAGCAATTCAAATAACTGTTTTCTATCATTTGAATATATATATATAATGTGATTTATATCTTAATGCTTAATCGTTGTCAAAACGGTGTTGATATTTTTCAGGATTTTTTTTTTTAATATTATAAATGTCTTTACTGTCACTTTTGATCAATTTAATGCATCCTTGCTGAACAAAAGTATTCATTTATTTAAAAAGAAAGGTTTTCCCAACCCCAAACTTTTAAATGGCAGTGTAGATATAAGTGGTTTTCATGAAAGAATGACTCTTAGGAGCCATTTTTTTTCACGAACTGTGCAGATTATCGGTTTGAATATGACTGATGAATCATTCATTGAATGAATTTAGTCAAAATTAGCATGATTCATTTAATGATCTTAAGTCATTACTTTGCAGTCATACCAGACTCGAAATGAGGGGGAAGAATACCTAATGTGGCACTTAAAGGGATAGTTCACCCAAAAATGAAAATTCTGTCATCATTTACACATCCCCATGTCGTTCCAAACCTGTATGAGTTGCTTTCTTATGTTGAACATAAAAGAAGATATTTTGAAGATTGCTGGTGATCAAACATTTGGTGGTTGCCATTGACTTCCATAGTAATTTTTTTCCTACTATGCAAGTAAATGGCAACCACCAACAATTTGATATTTTTTGGTAATTTTTTTCTATCCCTTTAAAGTTGATGAAACTGAAATCCAGCATAATTTGTATCAACATGGTAAAGATACACATGTGCAGTTTTTTGTAATAAATGTTTAAATATTAAAACAAATTAATAAAATAGTGTAGTAGTTAGAACCATTTTATGTGGATTTGGAACAGGTTTCCCGATGTTTTCATGAGATTCACCCTTTTAAAAAACCATAACCAATCCCCACCGCTGGCTGTAACCCTTCCCAGAAGCTCCTGATAATAAAGTAATCAGCTTTTAACAGAATCACCGCACGCTGCTCCAGCTTATCGCTGGGACCTTCTGAGTCATGTGTTCAGCACACAATTAGTGATCGAATCAAACGCACATTACAGTAAGTGTTTTCCATATTTTTAGTACTGTTGACATGATGAGGCAGTAAGATGAGTTGGATACGATGCTGTGTTTTCAGTGCGTCAGTGCTGTCGGCTGAACCTTCAGGTCAGTTTCTAAACCTATGTGGGAATGTTGTTTTTTCCTGGGCTTTTAATGTCTAAACACTTTCACGTCTCCTCTGTGTTTTTCCTCTACACGCTCTCTCAAAAGTCCGTTTATAGGTAGGAGAATTTTTGAACCCCAGGTTGGTGAAAGTTGCTCTTTCAGTGCTATTCTGTGTGTGTGTTGTGTGTGTGTGTGTGTGGTGTCATGTCATTCACTGTTTGCTTGTCCACCTGCCGACCTTTGATTTTCCCTGACTTTCCAGATACTGTGGAAGTTGTTCAGATGGTCAGTCACAACCTTCCTCATAACTGGCTCACTCATGTAACCATTTGACATTTGGTCCTTCATGTTGACACTTTGTGGTTGGTCCATTGGTGTATAATTCATTGTTCCTTTTGACATTTGCTTAGGCTACATGCTAATATTCATGCTACTGTATCTTTACTGTATGCTATGCTAGATTAGGACAAGCCCTAACAATGAAAATACTGTCAAATATTCACTACAACCCACTAAAGTCCTGATTTTGATTTCATGGGTATAAAGTGAATGAATCTAAAAGCAGCAATGTTTCAACATCATTAGCTTTTAAACTAAATTACATAGTAGAAATGTAAACTAAACGGCTATGCTTAGTTTTGTTAGTTTAGCAAACTGCTAGGTCTCATTCCAGAGCTTCGTTTTAATTGGACAAAAATCCATAGATGAGGAGTCAATTTATATGTGGGTTTATAGTTATATTTCAAAATCTAACACTTGTGGACTAAAATTCCACAAAGTTTTTCAGTCAAGTTGTGGGATTACTGTGGCCACATAAAACGCTATGTTTCAAAAGCATTAGTATTTAGCTAAATTAACATAGAATACATGTAAACGGAATGCTATGGGTTTAGGCTATAACCCTGATTTCAGCATTACTGTAATAGACCAGCATGCAAAAAAAAAAAATCAGATTTACCCCGTTTCTAGAGATGACACTTTCGACGCTTCTAACACTGGTAGTCAAAAAAGTCTGACTGTGCAAGTCTAGACTATTTTTAGATGCCCGTTTTCATGGCAATCCAACATTGCATTATATTACTTAGGTTAATGAAATTTCCCTGCTGAAGTTTTTGAATCGCATGCATCAAGATAATGGTCTATGTTTGTCTCGTGTATTTTCCCATAGGCGGCGTGACCACGTTTGTGGCTTTGTATGACTACGAGTCACGAACCGCCTCGGATTTGTCATTCAGGAAAGGAGAACGACTCCAGATTGTCAATAACACGTAAGGGGGAAACACACAAACACACTCACACAAATATAACAGGGCTCCGGAGAGAAATGGACACACCCTCTGATGCAGACACTCACACACTCACAGACTCATGTCTCTCATCTGTCTGACTGCTGTAGCCCCCCCTTCTGTCTCTCAGTTACCCATAGGAACTGGGCGCCCTCTGAAGGCGCTGTATTTGTGGGATACGGCTTTTTGTTCTCTGGATTCCTTTTTTGGTCTTCCTGTGCACACGAATAAAAGCTCAGCTGCACGTCTTTACCTCCACTTCCCCTCCTGGACCAAAGGGAGCATTTTCCTTCCTTTCTACACCTGCGCTTCACTTCCTTATTCCAGTGTTCAGTGCTACCGTTAAGAGAATAAAAACACTCTCAGTAACATCCTCTGGTTTCGGCACAAAGCGGACCTGGGGAATTGCTTTTTTTTTTTTTTTTTTATGTCAGGCCCAATGCAGTGTGATATATGGGTGAATCTCTCGAAACAGAACACGCCCAGGTCATATTTCAACCCAAAATCAAGAGACGGAAATGAGAAATAATTTTCCACTGAATGATAATGAAGCTTGTTTTTTAGTAACATTAAGAATGTTTAACATTGTGATGTTATTTTCATGACAATTAAGCAGCCCTAAATTGTCATTTAGTACGAAAACAAGTGTGTTATACTGCTATTTATTTATGCCGATTTTAAATTTTAGATTTTAAATTTGATCTTTGTAACACAGTATATATTAGTGTTTTACAGTAAGAGAAACCATCTTTGAAAAATAATGACATCTACAAAAAAAAAAAAAAAAAGAACACTTTTGCACAGAAATGCAATTAAAAAAAAAAAGATGTGTGGGAAATAAAAGCTTAAAAAAAAGTTGGGGTCTGTAAGATTTTAATGTTTTTGACAGAAGGCCATATGCTCACCAAGACTGTTTTTTTTTTTTGAAAATACAGTAAAACAGTACAGTAAAACAAGTACTGTTCAGCATCATTCAAAAATAACTTATTTTCTATCATTTATATATAATATATATATATATATATATATATATAATTTATATCTTAAATGCTTAATATCTTGTCAAAACGGTTGTTGAAATTTTTTTTTTTTTTTTTTTTTTTTTTGATGAATAGAAAGTTCACAAGAGCAGCATTTATTTGAAATAGAAATCTTTTGTAATATTATAAATGTCTTTACTGTCGCTTTTGATCAATTTAATGCATCCTTGCTGAACAAAAGTATTCATTTATTTAAAAAGAAAGGTTTTCCCAACCCCAAACTTTTAAATGGCAGTGTAGATATAATTGGTTTTCATGAAAGAATGACTCTTATGAGCCATTTTTCATGAACTGTGCAGATTATCGGTTTGAATATGTCTGATGAATCATTCATTGAATGAATTTAGTCAAAATTAGCATGATTCATTTAATGATCTTAAGTCATTACTTGCAGTCATACCAGACTCGAAATGAAGCATACCTAATGCGCACTTAAAGGGATAGTTCACCCAAAAATGAAAATTCTGTCATCATTTACACATCCCCATGTCGTTCCAAACCTGTATGAGTTGCTTCCTTATGTTGAACACAAAAGAAGATATTTTGAAGATTGCTGGTGATCAAACATTTGGTGGTTGCCATTGACTTCCATAGTAATTTTTTTCCTACTATGCAAGTAAATGGCAACCACCAACAATTTGATATTTTTTGTTTTGGGTAAGCTATCCCTTTAAAGTTGATGAAGCTGAAATCAGCATAATTGTATCAACATGTAAAGATACACATGTGCAGTTTTTTGTAATAAATGTTTAAATATTAAAACAAATTAATAAAATAGTGTAGTAGTTAGAACCATTTTATGTGGATTTGGAACAGTTTCCGGGATGTTTTCATGAGATTCACCCTTTAAACCATAACCAATCCCCACCGCTGTCCGTAACCCTTCCCAGAAGCTCCTGATAATAAAGTAATCAGCTTTTTAACAAAATCACCAAGCTGCTCCAGCTTATCGCTGGGACCTTCTGAGTCATGTGTCAGCACACAATTAGTGATAATCAAACGCACATTACAGTAAGTGTTTTCCATATTTTTAGTACTTGACATGATGAGCAGAGATGAGTTGGATAAATGCTGTGTTTCAGTGCGTCAGTGCTGCGGCTGACCTTCAGTCAGTTTCTAAACCTATGTGGGATGTTGTTTTTTCTGCTTTTAATGTCTAAACACTTCACGTCTCCTCTGTGTTTTTCCTCTACACGCTCTCTCTCTCGTTTATGTAGGAGAAAGTTGAACCCCAGGTTGGTAAAGTTGCTCTTGCTTTCAGTGTCTATTCTGTGTGTGTGTGTGTGTGTGTGTGTGTGTGTGTGTGTGTGCGTCATTTCACTGTTTGCTTGTCCACCTGAGATTTGTCCTGACTTTCCAGAGACTGTGGAAGTGGTTCAGAAATGGCGTCACACCTCCTCATAACTGGCTCACTCATGACCATTTGACATTTGTCCTTCATGTTGACTTTGTGGTTGGTCCATTAGTGTATAATTCATTGTTCCTTTACATTTGCTTAGGCTACATGCTAATATTCATGCTACTGTATCTTTACTGTATGCTATGCTAGATTAGGATAAGCCCTAACAATGAAAATAATGTCAAATATTCACTACAACCCACTAAAGTCTGATTTTGATTTCATGGGGTTATAAAGTGAATGAATCTAAAAGCAGCAATGTTAAAACATCATTAGCTTTTAACTAAATTAGCATAGTAGAAATGTAAACTAAAGGCTATGCTTATGTTTTTAGTTTAGCAAACTTGCTAGTTCTCATTCTCATTCCAGAGCTCATTTTATTGGACAAAAATCCATATATGAGGATTCAAAAAAAAACAAAGTTATAGTTCAAAGCTAACAGATTTGGACTAAAATCCACAAAAGTTCAGTCAAGTTTTGATTTAATGCGGCCACGTAAACTGAAGGCTAATGGGTTTAGCTAACTTGCTAGTTCTCATTCTCATTCCAGAGAACAATTTTATTGGTCAGAAATCTGTATACACCCCAGAAAATGCACGACTAAAAACGTAAATATGTTTAGAACATATGTGCTATGCTAGCAGAACACTAGCATATGGATGCCCTTGAAGCTTAAAGGCTTGGACTAATACCTTTAACTAAAGTTCAGTCAAGTTTTCTTTCATGTGGTCATTTAAATTAATAAACTTAAAAACAAAAATGTGTTATTAACATGTAAACTAAAGGCTGTTGGCTGCATTTTCAGTTTAGCTAACAAGCTACTGTAGTTCTCTTGACAAAAATCTCTAAATCGAAAAACTAAGTGTTAAAAGGAGTTTTCAGCACATATTTAGCTATACTCTAGCAAATGACCTCAGAGATAACAGACTTGAACAAAATTTAAAAATGAATCAAATTCAGTCAGTTTTATGGGGTGATTAAAACTTGAAAGCAAAAGATATAGGATTTAGCTAAATCAACACAAAGGATATGTGAAAAGTTATTATTATTTTGATGCAATTTGATATTGTAGTTTGTGCTTCATAGTATTAAAAGTTTAATGTAAAAGTAGACTTTTTTCATAAGTAAGTTATGTGTATAGTTGAAGTATAAAGTTAAAGTCTTAGCATTAGCATCAGTGTTTTCTTCATAAATTATTCCTCAATTGTAGATTATCTTCCAGAAACCCTGCTTATCAGAATCACAGTCATTCATTAACATCTGAATTTTGAATGGTACCCTGTGTATGAATAATATATTCGCATTGTATGCATATAAATATTTGCCCATCTGTGTATATACTGTATGTCGTTGTTTTCACTGAAGCGTTTATGTTTTAATTACGTTTAACAACAGCTAGCAGTAGCTCAGAGACCTGGAGAGGTTTGTGTCAGGTCAGCATGTCTTGGCATGGATGAATCTTATTACTTTAGCTTAAGGAGTGAGTCACAGTTCGACACCCCACAGCTCACACTAAAACACAATCTATTATTAAAAACCCATCAAGACTCCGACAGATGACTCATTTTTGGATAAATCTACCAGTTTTGTAGTAAATAATTCACCCAAAATGAAAAAAAAATCCATTATTACAAACCCATATTATTTTCTTTCTTTAATAGTACTCAAAAAGAAATGCTTTTACACTTAATGAAGTCTTACAGCACTTTTTTTTAAGGAATTAATGCTTTTCACAAAGGAAGTGTTAAATTGACCAAACGTAGGTTTACAAAGAGGCGGAAACTTTCCAGTAAATTTCCGTCTTTTTTCAAACTTTCTAAGATTTTTTTGGTTACTTTGCTGGACATTTTCGACCCCTTTACAACTCTAATCAAAAGTGTCACTAAAGACATCCATTACAAAACACTTCTATTTCAAATAAATGCTGTTCTTTTGAATTAACTGTTCATCAAGAATCCTGGATAAACAAATCAATGTTTCCACAAGAATATTAAGCAGCACACCTGTTTTCAACATTGATAATAATAAGAAATGTTATGCAAATCATTCTTATATTCTTATATCTTAGATTTAAATTAAAAAAGACACGGTATTGACGTTTTATTCTTATCCAAAACAAGATGAGATATGAGTGTGATACATACTGTAGGCTACATACATACACTACCAGTCAAAATTTTTTGAACAGTAAGAAAGATCCAATAGAAAGATACAAAGATCAGCATTTATCTGAAATAAAAAGCTTTTATAACATTATACATATACCATTCAAAAGCTTGGAGTCAGTGTGTATGTGTGTGTGTGTATGTATATATATATATATATATAGATATAGATAGATAGATAGATAGATAGATAGATAGATAGATAGATAGATAGATAGATAGATAGATAGATAGATAGATAGATCCTTGCTTAAAATTGGTCAAAAGTGACAATAAAGACATTTATAATGTAACAAAAAAAATCCATTTTCAGATAAATGCTGTTCTTCTGAACTTACTTTTCATCAAAGAAACCTGAAACAAATTCTACTCCGCTGTTTTCAACATAATAATAATAATAATAATAATAAATGTGTTTTGAGCAGCAAATCAGAATATTTGAATGATTTCTGAAGGATCATGTGACTGGAGTATTGATGCTTAAAATTCAGCTTTGCAATTGCAGGAATAAATTAAATTAAAAAATATATTTAAATAGAAAACAGTTAAATTGTAAAAATATTTCACAATATTACTGTTTTTGCTGTATTTTGGATCAAATAAATGCAGGCTTGGTGAGCAGAAGATACCTTTTTAAAAAACATTAAAGATCTTACTGTTCAAAAACTTTTGACTAGTGTATATATATCTATATCTCGAAGTGGTGGTGGTGCCATCTGGATCAAAAAATGCCTATATGCATATATATATTGGCACACACACTTGAGAGGAATGTGATATATACAGTAGTAAGATTCAGTAATATGGGTTTGGAACAATGTGAGGGTAAGTGATGACTGTTTATTTTGGGTGAAGTGAACTATCCCTTTAAATGCATGCTTCATTTATGCATAATTTGGCACAGGTAGTTAATGTCTTAAGAGCAGCTTTGTCTGCGTTCTCATTTCATCAAGTCAAGTCAAGTCTTCATGGATCATAAAGCAGGAATGATACCGCAGATGTAATCTCAGGGTGTATGTTTTGGGCGGTTAAGAAAGACGTCTTGAATGTGTCACTAAATGTGTTGAATGTGAATCAAACTGCAGGTGTGTTATTTGTGTGTTTTCTGTCGTCTCAGGGAGGGCGACTGGTGGCTGGCTCGCTCACTGACGACTGGAGAGAGTGGATACATTCCCAGCAATTACGTGGCACCGTCTGATTCCATCCAGGCTGAAGAGTAAATCCTCTTCCTCCTCCTCTTTCTCTCCTTTTCTTTGCTGTTCTCCTCCCTGTGAATCTTCTGGTTTGCACTTGATTCCCCTCACTGTAATATCAGATCTCTCAATTCAGCTGAGCGTGATTCTAGGTCCTCATTGACTCCACTGATGATTATTTATTAAACCAAACAAGAGTTGAAAGAAACCACTTATTTCAATTTGTTATGATTCAGCAGTTTAGTCAGTGAAGCTCATCAGACACATGATAGTTTTCGAACCGCCCTGACTGAATCATGAGTCGCAAAACTGATTCATCAAAGAGAACCAACTCATGAGAGTCACTTGTTCTGTGTTGAAAAGATCTGACTCAACAGAACTATTTGTTCACGAGTCATCACACAGGATGCTGTATTTATTATATTTATTATTAAAAATGTCTCAAATGTATTTATTTCAACTAGTTTCATTTCACTTAACTTGATGTACGAAAACATACAAATGAATAAAAACTATAAAGACAAAAAATTACAAACAAGCAACACAAATACTGAAACTAACAAAAAATAAAAATGGTAAATATACAAAAATAAAAACTATTAGAATGTAAAAAAAAATACAATAAAATTCCGACTATTACTAAAAACTAATAGTATCTCAATGACACTAAAATAACACTGACGCTCAACCCTTGTGACGTTACTAACAGAATGATTCATTCTCGCCCCTCCTCTGCTTCGGTTTGACCTTTGAGTCCTTTATATTTCCCTTCATGGTTTTGCTCTTTCACCCTCCTCTATTATTTGCGATAAAGTCTCTCCATCATCTCATCAGTTAGAAGGAAAATACCCTGATGGCCCAAAGCCCTTTTCCCTCCTGAATGAGTAGAATACGTCAGTGTCTACTATTGTCTGTCCTTTTCATGTCGTAACTCATCCTTTTTCCTGAGTCCCACACACGCGCTGTTGCTCGACTGCCGCATTAAACAAATACACACAAGCACTCCTCTGTAAACCTATGATGATTAATTTTTCCACCCTTGCCTTGCCAGTCATCTCAGATTGACTCTGGAGAAAAGGTAAGACTCAGAGAGAGCGCTGCGCATGAGCGGCTAACAACAAACCATGCTGATTTATAGACAGTAAATGTCACTGGGCCGGTCATGAATCCCAAACACCACTGTTTTTATCGCTACTGGAATTATATTACATCCTGAATCAATGTTCAATATCTCATGCAGCACGATTCAGATTACAAAGTATAGTCACTTTAGGCCCAAAACAAACAAGTTAATGCAAACGTTATCAGCTACGCAAGCTTGATTTCATAATAGATTAAATGTACACTACTGTTCAAAAGTTTGGGGTTAGTAAGATCTAGGGCTGGGCGATATGTAAAAAATATTTTATAGATAATCGCCTTAATAAATATTGTGATATCCGATAATATCGTCTATTCGAGCCCCGCCCCTGCCGGAGACAACATAGCCAACAAACACCGTAAACGCAAAACAATTTGCGCTGTTTTTTTTTAAACTTGTAGTCAAGCTATAGGATATTTGTTATTTGTCTAAAATGAGCGATTTAAAACAAACTGGTTCCTTCTACATGACCTAAAAAAGGGAAAGGTTATTTTTTCTTTCATGTTTTTAGAGCTCCAAGGTGTCCTTATAAGCCTCTTATAATGAAATAAAACAAATGCTGCATTATTTATTTGGAAAAAAATAAGTAATTACAAATGTTATTTGGTATTTTATTTTTCATTTATTTTGATAATGAGCAGGCTGTGCTGTCAAGCCATGCTAGAATTTATTCCTTACATCAGTGAAAACAAAAATAATTACTAAATGCATAAACTGTAAAGATTCTAATTTTATCTGCGTAAACTCACAATAAAAACAAAACATTGTGTTTTTGTAAAATAAAGAAAACAGGTATCACTTTCTGCCATCTGCCTTTTTCTTGAGTGTGTTTGTGAGGAGAGCGTGCAAAAATAAATACAAATGCAGCATAGGCCTATACTGTAGGCTACTACTTGCCATACAGTTTTTTTCTTTTGTTTTGTTAATCTGTTAATTAAGTGAATATATTTCATGTATTTATTCCTTTTATATAGGCTATATGAATTAATTCTGCGCAGCAGGTGCGTGATGTGAATCCTCCTGTTCTGTTGTTTATGCTGGTATTTGTGCATGTAAAATGAAACCCCTGGAAAACATGTTATTTTGAATGAGTCATAGACACTAATCCATTCTAATTTAATTTAATTTAATTGTAATGTAACGATCTTGTCGGTTAAAACCGAAATGAACACTCTTAGCGGGTAGGTTAATGTCCATGAATCCAATGTAGGCTGTTACACACACATTTTCTTTCTCAACCGTTTACGTGACAAAACTGTGTTTACGGGGATATTTTGACATCATTTTGTGTGTATTTGTCCACAAACTAATCTGTGACGTGGCTCTCTTTGGACGTGTGGTCAGCTCAGAAAACAGCACGCGGTAGCTACAGAAGTGTCTGCTTCATCTCGTGCTTGAAGAATGGGTTAAAAATAAAATCACATTATTAAAAACTAAAAAAAAAAGTTAGTTTTATAAAAAGTAGGCCTATTCGATTCCTGTAGTTACAGAAGTGTCTGCTAGTAGTCTTATTGGTTTCATGGTATATTTTTTTATTGCCTAATAATTAGCTACTAGCAAAAGCTACAAAATATTTCATTCATGCCATTTCATGTGAATAAATATCTGCATGGTAACTACGGGACTATGTTAAATATATCTGTAATTTTTTTCTCAATATTATCGTCTGTAACTGACTTTTATTATCGACATCGCGATACTTGCAAGACATCGTCAATATACGATAGTATCGTCAAATCGCCCAGCCGTAGTAAGATCAGTTATTATAAATTGTATTAATATTCAAAATGTTAATAAATAAATGCATCCTCGGTGAGTATATTCTTACAGACCTTTCTTATATGTTTGCACAATGGGATCGTAGTTCTGTCTGTGTATTAGCACAAGCTGTATTTCTGGCCAACTGCATGTCTGTGATACAATGTTACATGTGATTACTTACTCTAAATACACACTCTCTCTCTTTTTTTCTTTCTCCATCTCTCTCCAGATGGTACTTTGGAAAGATCACACGCAGGGACTCTGAGCGCCTCCTCTTGAGTCTGGAAAACAGGAGAGGAACTTTCCTGGTCAGAGAGAGTGAGACAACCAAAGGTGAATTTAATGTGAACAGTAGAAACTCTGAACACTTTTTTATTTATACATTTTATTTATTATATCTATTCATAAGTTGTGTTTTATTTTGTATTTTCATTTATTTATTTTTATTTTTATTTTTATTTTTGTGTGTGTGCACAGGGACACTGCACATTAATAAACATTTCAGTAAATGCACCAGATTTAGCAAAAGGTTATTATTTTTCATCTTTTAGTCTTCCAAAATGTACCGAAAAAGACAATTATAAAAAAAAAGAGCATAGCAAAAACACAAAAATATACAGTATACACAGAATATTAAATATATGAATCCATACAAAGGCACAATTAAATATTTTATTTATTATTAATTTAATATTTAAATAAACAAGAATTATTAAAGTATTATTAAAGTAAATAGAATTATTAAAATGATGTCCACATAAGACTAAAAGGAGCAAAGCAAAAACACAAACATAAATGTCATATACAAGCATGTTATTAATATATTAATCCATCAAACACCATAAAAGCACAATAAAATATTTCATTTTTATTTTTTACCATTCATTTGGTGTCACAGTGTTGATTCAGAGGCCAAAATCTAAGGGAATGAAACTCTGGTCTTTCCTGTAGCTCAATTAGCACTCATAGCATCAGGGACTCAGAGTCTTGAGTTCAACATCCCAGGGAATGCAAAAACTGATCAAATGTGGTTGCTTTATTACTATTATTTTTTTTTACGAAAGCATCCTTCAAATGCAAAAATTCCAGGGCTGTTGTAATGCTGCTAAGCCAGTCAAATTCAGAGACTAGAGCTACTGTAATGAAGAAACAATTATTAAAGACAGTGGTGACAAAAGAACCAACACCAGTGTGGAGGAAACTGCTCATGCATGTGTCTACTTTGAGGAAGTTGCATTTCAGGATTTCAGATCAGAACAAAGTGCACGTTCAACTGAATTCCCCTTTTTCTGTTTGTCACATGCAATCGCACTAATACTCCCTGATCTCCTCCCTCCACAAACCAGCTTTTGTCTCTCTCTAAACACTGTAAAGATCCACACTCCATATATGGCCTTTTACCCTCAGGTTCTACACAAACTATGTTCATTTGAGATATGTAAAGAGTGCAAATGGCTGTGTACGACAGAATACGAAGGTCAGAGAAGTGCTTGAAGGGATGAAGAGCAAGAAGTAGGTCAGCTGTATAACCGTGAGCCATATCTCACAGCTCATACCGTCATCGAGAGGCTGAAGGATAAGTCAAACCCCAAAGAGAACAGGGGTGGGAACCATGTGCCATGTGAAAGTATTTGGTGATGACAGCACCCTCTACAGACCATTTATACAACCCAGTGTTTATTAACCCAATAAAGCCTGCTGGAATGCACATTTCCAAGACCTGAATCATCAACCCTACACTTGTTACAAACCTGTATGAGTTTCTTCCTTCTGTTGAACAAAAAAGAAGAATGTTGGGAACCAAACAGTTGATGGTAGCCATTGACTTCCATAGTATAGAATAAAATAGTATGGAAGTCAATGGCTACCGTCAACTGCAACAGAAAGAAATGCACCGGATGCATGTTTTTGCTCAGTTTAGTCGACTTCAAGGAAAAATAAAATGCTACAAAGAGTAGAATCAGGCACCCATCACACCAGTCTGACAGTTTCAAATCTAAAACCTGGGTAAATGTTTGTTAGTGCCGTCCATGTCATCCAGTTCACCTCTCAAATGTGTTCTTTGTGTCTTTCTAGGTGCCTACTGTCTTTCTGTCCTGGATTACGACAACGTCAAGGGCCTAAATGTCAAACATTACAAGATCAGGAAGCTGGACAGCGGGGGATTTTACATCACGTCCCGCACACAGTTCAGTACTTTACAGCAGCTGGTCAACCACTACCGCCGTAAGTCACTTTCTCACAGACACCTGCTCCTTTCTGAATGTCTATGAAGGGAAGTGATACAGACTGTTATTTCTGGAAGTGGGAACTTGAGTTGTTGCAAAATAAGAAGACGGTAAAACTATAAATAAAGAAATTGCATAAAGCAATTATAGAATGAATCATCCTTTACTTCTTATGCTGCTCTAGAGTGTTAAAAGGGCCTAAAACCATGTAAGATGAAAAAAATATGATAAATACGTTTATTTATTATTTAGAAGTTAAATGTTTATTTTTAGAAATGTGTCATTATAATTTTTTCATATTAGCATCATTTTATTTTATAATAATAATAATACATTAGGTACATTTTGTTTTCATTTTTATTGTTAGTTTATAAAAAATATATATAATTATTATTGTTGTTAATGTTATTTAAAATAATATTTATAAGTATTATTAAATAATTTATTCTGTTATTTAAGTTGAATAAGTATTATCTATTTTATTTATTTTATTATTATTAAAAATCATAATCATTTTAATTACTACTTTTATTTTTATTTTATTTTTTATATAGATAAATTTTTATTGCTAATTTTAATTCTGTCTATAGTTGCCAACAACAAAAGCATCTAATTTAGTGCATTAATATAGAATCCAAATGAGGCCATTTTCTAAAAAGAGATTTGAAAGTACTGTTGCATTAAAGGTGCTGTATGTAAGATTTTGACTCTACTAAAGCATAAAAATACCATAATATGTTTGCAGATATTTAAGAGACATGCTAAGTTAACATACTTGTTTATTTGAAAAACAATGCTTCAGTCAGTTATTCTCCTTTAAAAATGTGCGTTCAGGGTCAGATTGTCAATCTTTGTTTTGGTTTGTGAAACCCGCCCACTGCCAGTTTACCCAATTGTATTTCTGTATTTCGGGTTGCCAGTTGGCGGAAAACACCACGTATTTTATTTCATTCATTGTCAAGTGCGCTTGTTCCTGTTTGTGTCATCAATCTGGCAACCTGTGTCTGTGACAAGTCTGAGGAGGAGGGGCCGGGTGAAAAAAACCCTCTCCAATATTTTGAATTTGGACTGCAATACCTATCTCAACCACTCGGTGTCAATCCTACATACAGCACCTTTAACAATATGCTGCATAAATGTTTAACAGAAAAAACCATTAAGACACTTTTTTTTCTGTCCGTGTCTGTCACAGAGCATGCAGACGGCCTGTGTCACTGTCTTACTGACGTGTGTCCAGTGCTGAAGCCTCAGACTCAGGGCCTGGCACGGGACGCCTGGGAGATCCCACGGGACTCTCTGAGACTGGACGTCAAACTGGGCCAGGGCTGCTTCGGAGAAGTCTGGATGGGTAAGACTTCCTCTTTCAACTTCTTTCCATTGAAAACCGAAGCTTTGTGATTTTAATAATAAGTTCACCAGTACAAAACAGCACAGCTGTGTAATGATGGCAGCAAAGCGTTCACATAACAGACAATGATTTCAGTGTCTTTTTTCCCATCAGGCACTTGGAACGGCACGACACGCGTGGCCATCAAGACTCTGAAGACTGGCACTATGTCTCCTGAGGCCTTCCTGCAGGAAGCACAGGTGATGAAGAAACTCCGGCACGAGAAGCTGGTGCAGCTTTACGCTGTCGTCTCAGAGGAGCCCATTTACATCGTCACTGAGTACATGGGACAAGGTCAGTACAGAGATCCAGTGAACTATACTGGGCTAAAGATGTCCAAGAAACCAGAACTGGCAGTAAGATGTGTAAATAGAGCATTCAGATTGGGATATTATGAGCTTTTCTTGTGAGGTTTGCCAGTAAAAGTGTGAATGGAGATGTGACGCTGTGATTTCTGCTTTCACAGGAAGTCTGTTGGATTTCCTGAAGGGTGACATGGGGAAAATGCTGCGGTTGCCTCAGCTTGTGGATATGGCCTCTCAGGTACTTTCACACTGGCATTATGTTATGGTATCTAGTAATGAAATTGAAAAGAAAAATAAACCTTTAACAGTTTTGATACTTAAATAAAAGGTAATGGGAATTGGAAACATTATATTAGAAAATTTTCATTACTGATCAAAAGTTTGGGGTGGTAGGATGTTTTTGAAAGACATCTCATGCTCACCAAGGCAGCATTTATTTTATAAAAAAATACTGTAAAAAACTGTAATATTATTGCATTTTAAAATAATGGTTTTCTATCTGAATATCCTGTAAAATGTAATTTATTCCTGTGATGTGCAGCTGAATTTTCAGCATCATTACTCCAGTCTCCAGTGTCACATGATCCTTCAGAAATCATTCTGATATACTGATTTGCTGCTCCAGAAACATTTCTCATCATTATCAATGTTGAATATACTTTATAATATATTCAGTTAATATTTTTGTGGAAAACATATTTTAAATATATTATTATTAGGATTCTTTGTTGAATAAAAATTTCAAAAGATCCAAAAGAACAGCATTTATTTGAAATAGAAGTTTTGTAACATTACAGAAGACATCACGGTCACCTTTGACCAACTGAATGCATCCTTGGTGCCACAATATTTTTGTGGAAGCCATGATGCATTTTCTTCACGACTCTTTGATGACAAGAAAGTTCAAAAGAACGGCCTTTATAATAGAATGCATCCTTGGTGAATAAAAGTATTAAAAACGATAAATACTATTATATTTTGTAACTGAAGTTAAAATAAAACACATTTTCATGACTCAAAGACTTACTAAAATAAAACAAAAATAAATAAATAAACTTTATAGCCCTGTGTTGAAGGAGAAACTATATTTAGAGAGTTGAATATTGTAGAGAGCGTCAGTAAAAACAGCTCTGTGGCAGCAGTTTTGCATGGCCACGCGCCGCTGGTATTATCTTCATAATGTATATAAATCTGTTTCTATTCTGTGGATACTCTGGAGCCCGGCGGCGTTATAATATATGTGCTGTCCTCAGATCGCCTCTGGAATGGCGTACGTGGAAAGAATGAACTATGTGCACAGGGACCTCAGGGCTGCCAACATCCTGGTTGGTGATAACCTGGTGTGTAAAGTGGCTGACTTCGGCCTCGCTCGACTCATAGAGGACAACGAATACACAGCCAGACAGGGTGAGCAGAAACACAGCGACTCTCTCTGCCTGCATTTTCTTTACATCTTGAGTTTTTTTCCTGACGTTTCCTAGTGTCTCTGTTTCATTTTCAAGACCTAATGCTGTTGCCGTTTATGTGGTTCAACCTTAACTGAATCAGTTTAATCATGATGACAGGCCTCTCTTAAATCATTATTACAACAGGAGCCAAGTTTCCTATCAAGTGGACTGCGCCAGAGGCGGCGCTTTACGGCCGCTTCACCATCAAATCTGACGTGTGGTCGTTTGGGGTCTTACTGACGGAGCTGACGACCAAAGGCAGGGTGCCTTATCCAGGTACTACTGCTCTACATGTTTACCAATGAATCAAGAATTAATCATAGAGTCACTGGTTCACCTTCACACTCAGATGTACTTTATATATATCTCTCTCTCACACACACACACACACACACACACACACACACACACACACACACACACACAAACACACACATATATATATATATATATATGAACATATATATATATATATGAACTTTTTTTTTTTTTTCAAAATGTAATAATCAGTTTAAAAGCATTCATTATTCTATACATTATTTTAAAACATATTACTATTATTATTTTAAATGATTCACATTGAGTCCAGTCCAGGGTTTATCATCTCTAAAAAAAAAATTATTATTTTATATAATTCACAAATATTAATTAAATATTAATCAGAATACTTATAGATTATTTTAAATATTATAGAAAATTATTATTATTCTATAAATTATGCAATAATAATAATATTTATATATGTATACTTGTGTATGTGTGTGTATCCTCAAAAAACATTTTTTTTTACCAATAATAATAATGAATTAATGTATTCCATCTTTTTTTAAAGAATGATACATTTATTATAATTCTCTAAAAAAGATGGATTAAATGAATTATAATTATTAAAAAAAAAAACATTTTCAGGTCATAATAATTTGTTAAAAAATATCAATTATTATTATTATTATTATTATTCACATTGAGCCCAATGCAGGGTTTTTATATCAAAAGAAAAAAAATTCAAATGCTTTTCACTTAAAATTATTCATACTAAATCAAACACATTGAGTTTATACATTTCTGTTGTTAAAAAATAGGCCATAATGTAATAAATTGTTAAAAATATAAATTATTATTACTATTATTTCCAATTTATTCACTTTGACTCAAGTACAGGGTTTTCATCTCTACAAATGTTTTTAAAATGTTTTTTGAGTGTTTTTTTTTTTTTTTTTAAACGCTCAAGTCACATTACCGTATTAAACAACATTTTAAAGAGCCTCCCTTCACAAAGGGCACATGAAAACATTTCCGGTTGTTCCTCCCTGCTGATAACCCACATCCTCTGCCTGGTTAAAACGTGTCATGCCACTTTCTGCACCTGACACACATCCACCCTGTTTCTTGTCTGTCCTCCACTCAGGTATGGTGAACCGTGAGGTGCTGGACCAGGTGGAGCGTGGCTACAGGATGCCCTGTCCCGCAGAGTGCCCAGAATCCCTGCACGAGCTGATGCTGACCTGCTGGCGCAAGGAGCCCGAAGAGCGGCCCACCTTCGAATACCTCCAGAGCTTCCTGGAAGACTACTTCACCTCCACTGAACCACAGTACCAACCGGGCGAGAACCTCTAGAGATGCAGATCCAGTCAAGTGTGAGAAAGAGAACGAGAGATCCTTTTCCTGACCAGAAAACAAACACAGGAAGTTTGTGGCATAACCCAACCAATACTGATCCACATGGAATGATATCAGAGCATCCAGCTGTCCAATTCAGCCCCCTTTTAAACAACTTGCTTGGTCTTCAAATGGTCTCAGTGTTACAGCATCTCGCCCTCTGTTATTGTAATCGCATGTTTTTCCAAACAGCAAGACAACATGCATCTTTTCTGCATCATTCGCAAAGAAATCCACTTACAAATTGCTTCTTCGGCCGTGCAGCCTGCCGTTTCTGCTGATAATTGTTGCAAGGCTTTATTTCCAAAGCTCTGTGGATTGATCTCAAGCTGTTTTTCTTGACCTCGATGTACCACTTCTCTCCTAAACGCTTTTAGCGGATGCTCCAGATCTGTCATTCATCCTCCTCCCACAATCCCTCACTTCTGTCCTCTCCCATCCCCCTTCAAACCCCCAAAGCATCGAGCTCCGTCAGCTCTGGTGTTTGTCATGAACCCTGCGACCCGTTCACAAGCTCAGATGGATGAGATTTTATCGCCAACATCAGATGTCAGTGCATGTTGGGAGACATCTGTGATTACAGCTCTCTCGTGACGAACGGACGTTGCCGTTAATGTCTTCCAATAGATATCCAGGGTCTGTATCTGAACGTGGTATTTTATGCCTTTTAATGGTAGAAATGAGTTTTTGTCCCACTATGTGTGTTTGTTTCTTTTGTATGAACCTGGATTAACTGGAATAAGAACGTGATTGTTTTGAACACTGGTCACATGATTGGAAACCTTCGGACTGAAATGATGGAAATAAAACATTCTTCCTTTTGATATGGACTCAATTAGAGAATCGTGCAGAATGTGGTTTCATTTGATACAGTTATTCTACTCTTCTAGTATTCAAAACAACTACTGATATATAGCATTGTTTTATGTTTAAAGCAGATATGACTGTAAAGTCCTACTTTGTGTGCCAATACAAAGGGAAAAAAAGAATTTTGTACTGTTTTATTATGTATAAAATGTATTTTTATTAATGTTTTTTTTTGTATCAAAGAGGATGAGCAGGCTTTGTAACTAGAATTTAAAGGAATAGTTCACTGAAAAATGAAAATGGGTCATTTTCTAACCCTCATGCTGTGTAAAACACAAACGGAGACGTTTAGCTGAATGTTCGTGCTGCTCTTTTCCATATATAATACTTTTACATTTATTGCATGAGAAAAGCGTCCTCTAAATGTCTCTTTTTGTATCCCATGGCAAAAATAACAGCATAAATGTTTGGAACGGCATGAGGGTGAGTAAATTCTACACAATTAAAAAAAAAATGTATTTTCTTCCGTAGTATTTTTGTCTTGTTTTACAAATATCTTAACATTCATAAATCAAGTTACATTTACTTTGAGAAGCAAAATGATAAAAGATAGTCTTGTTTTCTGAAATCAAGTGACAAGAAAAATCTCTGGCAACTTGTTTACTCTTAAAATCAAGTATTTTTCTTGCCCAATTGTTGGATATTATTTCTCATTTTAAGCATAAACGCACTTAATTTTGATGAATTTTTCAGAAAACGACTTCTTATCTTAAGTAACTGGCTTCTCAAGTTGATTTAAGAATGCTGAGATAATTGTACTGGAGAACAAGAAGAAAACACAGGAAGAAAGTCTATTTTTCTAGTGTAGGTGAACTATTGCTTTTATCGCTCGTGAATATTGTTCGAGATGTTTGAACTGACTCCTCAAAGCTTGTCGAATGCTTGAATTTCAAACGTTTTATCTTTTGCAATAGTTTTGGCTTTTTTTAAACAAATTCTGACACGCGCAGTCAAAGTTGCCAATATGTTATATGCAAAATAGCCATTGTTATATATATATAATTGTGTGTAACGACCTCAATTCTATCGCTACTGCTTTCCCACCAGATCCACAGAAAGCCATGAACCTTGTCTGTGAGGTCTTACGTGCTAGAAACCGATCTCGGGTCAGTTACTGAATGCATAGTGATGGATTGAGGAACCCAAATAAATAATATAATCACTGCTGAGACAATGTAGAATGAAATAGATTAGAGCTGTAGGGATGTTTGTACTGATACGATGAGGGTTGCATTGATCGTAAGGGTTTGGAAGTGTGAATAGTAGGGTAACATCAAGTCCTGATGAGTTGTTTAGAATGGCATGCAGCTGTAGTCGCGGTACTTTAGCTGGTAGATGTGTGACGCCTGTTGATATACTGTAAATACTTTAGTCTGTAAATATTCTTTTCATATTTATTCATATTGCCTCAGTTTATGTTCAGCAGATCTTTGCTTGGCTGTCCCTGTAAGATCAATGTTATAGATTGAAGTTCTGTCATGTGCAAAGCTGACCACAAACAGTATCATTGTTGCTGCACAAATCCAGTTTTCCTACAGCAGCTGACTGCATAGAGAAGCAGCCAATCACAAAACAGCATGCCATCATGTGATCGGATTCACAGATTCAATTTGCTTTCTTTATTTCCGACTCTTTATTTTTATTTACAGTAATAAACTCACCTTAAAGAGTCATTTCTTTAGGTGTGACTCGTGCACTAAAGTATTGTTTTATTATTTCTTTTTAACTTGCAATAAATCTGCTGTTGATTTTGGCAGGTAGTTACTGCAAAGTTAAACTGCACTGCATGCGTCGCTCTGATCGTACTGTGACTTACGGAGGATATTTGATGATGGATGGACGATGGCGTGTTCTTGGCCCATGCTGCAGAACTGGAAAATAAAATTAAGACAAGTAAAACGAATCAGATCTACAAGTAACCACAATATTAGTGCATCCCTGTCTAATGTATTCAAACTATGCAGTTGTTTTCTATGAGTTTCCTGTCTGTATTTTAACTGCAGTTGCTCACAATCAGATTGCAGGTACTTGCTCCCGGTGTACAGTTCTGCAAAGACTTGTTTCAAAATATGAAATAAAACTGAAATGAGATTTGTACTTCAAATTTTTTTTGACATAGTGTTATCTTTTTTTTTAAGTGCAATAAACTATGTTTCTAAAGCTTGAGGGTTTTTATTTTTTTCTTCACAGCTAGTTTTAAAAGAGCAGCTCATGAAAATTTGCTGAAAATGTACTCACCCTCAGGTCATCCGAGATGCAGATGGGTTTGTTTCTTCATCAGAACAGATTTGGAGAAATTTAGCATTGTATCACTTGCTCACCAGTGGATCCTCTGCAGTGAATGGGTGCCGTCAGAATGAGAGTCCAAACAGCTGATAAAAACAATAATCAGCAAGAAATGTGATCGTAATAACTCACAATAATACATTGTCTGTACATACAAAGAATCGGACTTGCAACATTTGAGTTGGTAGCACAGATCTGGGAAAATGCATGCATGCTACTGAGATATGATTATTATTTCCCTTGAATTATACATGCTGATATTTATTATTAAAATGATAATAAACTTAATTTATATAGCTTATTTCTGCCGTAAGTGCTTTACAAACAATGAAAGTAATATACAATGGCCCTTTAAAGGTGTTTCAAATGTGGTGAATACGTCCATGTAAGAATATAAACTACAATACTGTAAGAACAGCAGGATTTAATGATATTAGAGAAGCCCAGTCTCTTAATTTATTAAAAACAAAATTTAGCATAGCTTTTAAATGATTTTATTATCTTGTCATGCAAGTATTTTTTTTTTTACTTATATAAAAAAGAATGGTAAATGGAAAGACCATTAATGGAACAAATGAAAAACAAAGTTTCACTAGTTAGCAGTAAACCGATTACCTCGCCAGATGTTTCGACATGGAAAGCAGTGTTCGGAATGGAAATATGGATATTTTATTTGTAAACATCAAACTTTCTTCGCTTGTTTCAGTTAATGTCATAAAACTAGCGAGCTAAGCCAGTAGTGCTGACAGACAGTGTTGTGTGAGTGTGAAAAAGCAGAGGAACAGACAAACGATTTATTCGAGTGAGTCATTTACACTGGAACCGCTCCGATTGATTCAAATCCAAACTCGATTCACCAGCAAACAAACAAACAAAAAAAAAAAGATCAAAAGAGCCATTCATTTTCGAATTTCTACATTGCTTGTAATGATTTTAAAAAGCACGTAGTGTGTAGATGGGTGGAGCTTTACGTAACTTCGAATCAGCTGGCGTCGCAAACCGATTCGCTGTTTCGAAGCGCTCCAATCGAATCGAGTATCGCGAATCATTTGATTCAGATCGGGATTTCGGAGCGTTATCGAGAATCTTTTTTTTCTGATTTCTTTCTTTCTTTTTTCATTAAACAGTACAAAACATCCAACCATTGAGACAGGACAGTTATAAAAACAAAACAAAGAAAAAGTAAAGAAAGAAAATATACACAGATACAAATTTATTGTAAAAGTGTTTTTTTTTTTTTTTGGTGTGTTGATTACCATTTCACAGTTTTACTACAAATACCATGGTTAAACTATGGTTAGTTTAGCAAATTACTTTGTGGTTACCGTGGCTTAACAAGAGGTTTAAGACAGATTTTTATGTAGGCTATGTGAAATTTAGCTAGCAGGAAAAAAAAAATAATTAAGTTTTATATTTTGCTATATTCTCTTTTGAGTAGTCAAACAATCCAAAGAAAACATCTTTAAAACTGCTGCTGTAATATTGGTTTTACATAATCAAAATTGTGTAGACTATTGTCTGATGAATATGCTAACATTAAACAGCTCTCTTTATGAATTATGATTATGTTAGCTACCATACGGTATCTATAAATGAAGACTTTAAATGACCTGAAACTGTGGTCAAAAGACTATTAGAAATGTTGAGGACGTACTCAATCTTACACCCTAGAGCTGAACAAAGGAGTTTGTGTCTAATGGACTGTTGTTTTTGGTCTGTGAGCTCAATACATAATCAGATATTATCCAACAGCTTTAACTACTTTATTATGATGATAATACACGGTTTTAATGGTTTAAACTCTCCATCTACTGGTGTCTAGTGACACCTACTGTTATGTTAACGTAAACTGCAATATTTCCATTCAATTTAACCTTAAACTGTACAGGTTATCTGAGTAATCTTGCTCATTTGTTGGGCTTGAGTTAGATATTACTAACAGGATAAAGGAAACATCTCACACTGCTTTAGAATTAAAGCATTAATTCTAAATTAAAATAAAATTATTTTATATACTTTTCTATCTTTTGATGTTTTAGTTATGAGCGTTTTAGAATGAAGAAACTTCTCTTTTTGAAAAGACCAGCTTGTTACCACAGACCGTGAATAAAGCTTTTGAGCGTAAAAAGCTTTTGAGCGAGTCTATTGAAGTGTGTAAGGTTTTTGTGCGGGTGTTTTGGATTTTAGAAAGCTGGTGTGCAGGTGCTGACGATTTGCTGTCAAAATAAGTTTGTTAAAAGTTGTTTTGGTTATTTTTAGGGGGTCATAAACTGAGCAAAAGTGTCTGAAAAGTTGTTTCGAAAGTCTGTGGCCTAAGTAATGTTTGTTCCTTCTATACGTATATACCCGTACGAATATGGATATTAAACGTATCGTAGAATACGGATCAATGGCGGTACTGTTCACCTCATGAATTATTAATGAGTAGTGAGGACGTTGTTCAGAAAACCCTATAAGCATTAGAAATGGAAAAAAAAAAATAATTATTCCCTAATTAATTTTCATATTTTATAGTTTTTATTCAAACCTGCAAGTAACACAGTTTTTTATGTAATATCATATTATTCATTATTATTATTATTATAATTATTATTTCACTTATGAACAGTGGCTGTGAATAGAACTCAGAGATTGTACGAATCAACGCTTGGATTGAGTACACGTTATGCAATTAATACAACTTTTATTTGTGCTATTAAACTTTTATCTAAACTTCGAACACAGAGTGAGAGCGATATAAAAAATTCGCAATTTCGCAGTGACATAAAACTATATGCGGGTTTTGCGTATATACGCCCTATCGCTAACGCCTTTTAGCCAAGTCAAAATCGTGTCGTACGTCACTTCGTTTTAATGTAATATAATCAGTCATAGACAGTGCCCTCTCTGCCCCATCTAGGACTCTTTAGTAGGCTATTCGGATCGAAGCAGCAGGCACGCACTAGCTTGAGTGGACGAGCTCAGAATTCGCTCCGAGACGAAATCTGAGAAGCTCGCAACTGCCTTACGCGAGAGTGACATCCTTAAACTGGTACCTTAAAGGTAATTATTCAATTTCAATTCAAACGTTGCAATCACAGAGATGATGTCCTCGTCACGCCTCTGTATTAATTACAGATACATGATATCAGCAAATGCACACGTATTAGTGTATGCGTATGCACAAAATTAGTGAGCGTTGCACAACTTGAGTGAGACGGAAACAAACTAACGTTGTGCTGATGGTTATGTTGGTGAGCGTTGCGTTTCTATTTATTTGTTTGATTATTGTTTTTTTTTTTTATTATTATTTTTTATTATTATTTTACACAAAAATTGTGTTTTTTTTTGAGCTCTTTATTTTTTGTTTTTTATTTATTTGAATGATTTTGTTTTTTTTTCAAACGCGTGAAAGCATTGAAGGAAACGGAGCCTGTTTCCTGAAGTAAAGCCTTTGGGATGTTGCAGAAGCTTGTCGGCGCTGACGTCTTTAAGTGTTGGTAACTCAAGGTTTCACGAAGCTGAGACTGATGACTGATGACTAGTGCAGGGGGACATTCTGCATAATGATGTAGTTTTATTACCACAAACTCTGTCACTGGTGTGGTAGCTTTTCAAAAGGTACATCTTTGTACCTAAGTGTACTTTAATCTCTGCGTAGGCTGTGTGTGTTGCTGTATAACACTGACTGTTATCAAGATCCAAACTCTGTCACTGGTGTGGTAGCTTTCTTTAAGTTTGTGGCTTTGGTTTTTTATGAAACTTCAACAAGCAGTATCCTGTTGTGGGTACGTCGCTCCGGTGTCTCTTGTCAATTTTGTAAATCACTGTGAAGACACCCCTTTTTCTAATCATGAATGACATGAAAACATGCCACTAAACCTGTCGGCAGAACACGTCCCGGGTCATATTCTCCTGAAGTACAAAACAAGTGTAAAACGACCATTAGTTTTGATGAGGGTTCTCTGGACTGAAAACGTGTGTATTTCTGATTAAGTTTCTTAATGTGGTATATACTGAGGACTGTGTAGGGACTTTGTTCCAATTTTTTGTTATGAACCCAGAACACCAATAATACAAACATTAAATGCATTTTACCCCATATTAGTCGGTCGTCTTAATAGTTGACAAAATTAACAAAAAAAAAAAAAAAAAAAAAAAAAAAAAAAAAAAAAAAGTGACCCTTGACATTCAACAAGTATGGTGACCCATACTCAGGCAAATTCGGAGTGCTCTCTAATTATTAACCCGAGTCCAATTAGTGCACTACACTACCTAGCTATGTAGTACCAGTGTGAAACACACACACTGTGAAACCACACCCGGAGGCAGTGGGCCAGCACATTTATGCTGCGGCGCCCGGGGAGCACAGTTGGGGGGGTGCGATTGCCTTGCTCAAGGGCTACCTAAGTCATGGTATTGAAGGTGGAGAAGTGAGAACTGTAACATGCACTCCCCCCACCCACCAATTCCTGCCGGCCCAAAGACTCAAAACTACACAAACCCTTCGATTGGGAGTCCCGACTCTCTGAAACCATTAGGCAAACGATCCTTCCCACTAAGCCCCCAAAAGTAACCATTAGGCCACGACTTCCCACTAAGCAAGCTATTAATGCAGTTTTATGTTGATCTTATTTGTTTTTTAATATTTCTTTATTTTGTTAATATGATATAATAATCATATATAATAATTAACTTTGGATTTTGGAAGATTTCATTTTGTTTTACAGCATATGAAGCCACATAACATGATCAGGAATTCACTATGCATGTGCTTCCTAACAAGGGTTCAGATTTGCACCGTCCTGAGAATGATAAACTGAAGTTGAAGGTTAACAACACCAAACTCCCCTGATGCACACCTGAAGTTAACACCACCAAACCTGCTGAAGCACACAATAAATGTTGTTTTAAAAGTAGTGATAGTGATAGCTTAACTAAGATGAATCTTACAAAAACCTGGAAAGATATAAATTTATTGATAAAATAAAATAAATAAAAATAAGATTTTTTCTTTTGCATTATTACATTATTTTATGTAATTTACACTATGAAATCTAATTATTGTTATTCATCTGGAATTTTTCGTTTTTGATTTTTTTTTATTTTTGTTATCTGTTTTATTCATCTGGACATTTCACGTTTGAGACTTTATATTTGTTTGGTTTTTATTTTTAAACCCTTAAAAAAATATGTTGGTCTGGGACTATTTAATATTTTTTTTTTTTTTAGGGCTATTAAAAATTTTTTTTTTTTTTAAAGACAATTAATAATATTTTTAATTTTTTTTTTTTATTTTAATAATGTTACTAGATTACATTATTTAAGCTTTCAGGCGGTAGCCCTGCCGTTTGTTGGACAGTGTTAAACGTCTTTGAGCAAGGTACCATGACGTTTGTTTGTTTCCGCAGGCAGTGAGGTGTGAGAGAGTGATTGTGTGAGGACTTTGTTTGTTTCCAGGAAGTGATGTGTGAGAGATTATTGTCTGCGTTACATGCTGTGTGACCGTAAAATGTTCAGGAAGTGCTGCAATGTTTGTTTGGGGGTTTGTTGAACAGAAACCACCTGAAGTCACGTGCTGTTTTTTAACAAGACATGACTCTAAAAAAATGAGTTACAGCATTAAATTAAGCTCTTTTTAGCAATGCATTCTACGTCAGTGTTTTCTTAAACTCTTAAGATTAATGATGCTTCAGATCATGCAACGTGTTGTTCTGCAAATTTGATGTTTATCATTTCAACACACTGAGAAGTTGAGCTGGGAACCAAGAAGCAATCTAAATGCCATGTTATGTGAGGTCATTAGATGAGGTAAAACAGGGAAATCATTAATTAAAACAAGGATGTAACATGAGCATAACAACATTCTTGTTCCCTCAGTACTGAGTCTGTCTTCATTAATACCATATGTGTTTTGTTACAAGCCCGTTTTAAAGGAAGTGCTTGCAGTAGCTCAGTCAGACCTGAGATGCTGTGAGGAGTGTATCATTTAACTTTAACTTTTGATTTAAGCATTTAAAGGTAAGAGAGTTTATTGATTTATATGCTACTAGATTATTATTTTTTTTATTATTATTATTGTATAGCCTAGGGCCAGTGACTCTCTTGGTGTGATGTTATGCAGTAGTACCGGTGTTCACTTGCTTGTGTGTTTGTTGTAAACTAACCTAAATCTAGTTTTGTGGCACATCATTAGTCATAACTGCTGTCTCTTTATCTGGGTCAGCAGAGGGTGAACTTCACAGTACAGTACAGTGTTTCCTGGTGAAAAGTTGTGGAACTTGATTCCATGAAGCTCATTCAGGCTGAACAATATGCAATGCTATTGTTCAGGCAGTGAATAAAGTCTTTCATTTTGTTGTAATTGTATTTTGTTTATTTAATGTTTGTTGTCTTGTGTGTTCTTGTAGAACATTTTATTTTAATATACAGGTGTGTGTGTGTAAATATAATTTTGTGTGTGTATAATATACAGTTATACAATTTATTTACAACGTATACAGATGTGTGCAGACTATTTAATTTAATATATTTATTATTAATTGAGATCGAAATTGGAGAACAATTTATAAACACTTGATTTTTATTAAATATTCCTAATCGCCATCACTCAAAATTTTATTATTAAATATTAGCCATGAGTATACTATTTTTCTATTAGCGTGTTTTACAAAGCAACCAAAGTGCTTCAGCAAAAACCTTTATTTCGTTGAAAACTTTTTTTTATTTTTGTAAATGTGTTGTTCTTTCTGCTGATGAGAGGCTTGATCATTGCAGATTGGGCATTTAAAGCAAAAAGCAGAATTGTTTGTTATTAGTTTTGTAAAATTAGGCTTAATAAAACTACTTAAAAGCAGACTGGCTGAATGAGAGTGCAAATTCACTCTCTAACAGCAGGTGCCGCACATGGAACAGCAGCAATATAGTGTATCCTTGGTTACCTTTGTGAACAAAGGTTGGAACAGCAGCAATATAGTGTATCCTTGGTTACCTTTGTGAACAAAGCAGTTATAAATATTATTTTAATAGGCATTATACAGAGGAAAGATGAAAGATTTGGCATATCTCAGAGGAAAGACTTGAAGAAAATACCATCAACTTTCTGGAGATTAGTCAGGTTCCCGGTTCGAGAGGTGCATTTCATTAAACATCCCACCCCATTGGTAAAGACATAGATGTAATCGACGTAGTGTTTAATATCTCAAGCCGACTTGAAGATGTGCGATTTTCAGCCGGCAACTTCCTTACTTTCAGCCGAACACAACATAGACGTAGTTAGGGGCCTTGACATCTACCATAGGTGAACAAAATTGTGCATGAATTTTGCTTGTTTTTATCAGTACTAGTTCTAGTGAACTTTCAGTTATACCACACTGCAACATTCAGCCAGAACAAAGCTGTTTTTTTTCTGCTTAGATAAGTAATCTCATGCAACTCAGCCAGAACAAATGATTTTGTTTTTTAGTAATATTACTGAAGAGTGATGCAACATTCAGCCAGAACAAAGCTGTTTTTTTTTGTTTTTTTAGTGCTAGATTGTTTTGAGAGGCTGTTAGATCAGATTCTCATGTCTGTATGATATTGTGGTTTATAGATATGACTCGGGTCTCTCCTTCAGTGTAAGCTTAGGGTTTTTATGCCTGTTTTACCAGGTGGAAATTGCATTTAGATTTATTCATTTAGCAGACACACAAGCGACTTCTGAAGAGGAATTCTGATTAGATATTTATCGCACAAATACTGGTTGAGTTACATGCCACAATTAATGTTCAGAGGTTGTTTAAATACTTTTTAGGTCAACCGGTGAAATTCCTCGGTAAACTCTTTCTCTTGTCTCTGCAGCTCATCTAGCAGGCTCCAGGCCTCTTCTGTCACGATGGTCAAAGAGGCAGACTCTGTCAATCCCAGCCACGCTCTGTTTGACAGCTTTGTCCAGGCGCAGACGTGTAAAGAGACACAGCAGAACTTCATCGAACTCTGTCGCCACCTGAAGGTCGAGCCCAGAGACTACAAACACTTCTACAGCAAACTCAAGGACAGACTCAACTACTGGAAAGCCAAAGACCTCTGGCAGAAGATCGACAAGAGAGCCGCCCATCCGGACTATGAACAGGGTCAGGCATGTCACCAAAACAAGGTACCATAAATGACCTGATGAATGATATTTCTGTCTACAAAGTTCTTTAATGCTGGGAAATGTAACCAAAGTCCCTTTCAAGGAAAGTCTGTTCACTCGGAGGCCACTCTCTCTCTTTCTCTGTGTTAGTGTTTAGTGTTGGGTGCGGGTCCGTGTGGTCTCAGGACAGCGATCGAATTGGCTCTGCTAGGCACTCAGGTAGCTGTACTGGACAAAAGAGTGTCTTTCTCGAGGAATAACGTCCTGCACTTGTGGCCGTACACCATTCGAGATCTTCTCAACCTCGGTGCAAAGAAATTCTATGGCAGATTCTGCAGTGGATCCATTCATCACATAAGTAAGCATCTATATGTTTTGCTGTTTTTTTTTTTTTTTTGTTACCAAATGAATTAGTCAACATTAATGACATTAACAATCCAATTTTGCTTCCAAAATTCATTTAAAGATCTGAGAAATAAAAGGTGTTTTTGAAAGTGTCTTATGCTCACCAAGGCTGCATTTATTTGTTAAAAAATATTGTAAAAATAGAAAAATTATAAAATATTATTACAATTTTAAATGGCTGTTATCAATTTGAATATTTTGTCAAATGTTCTTTATTTCTGGGATGCCATGCTGAAATTTTGCTTCGAAATCAATCTAATAAGCTGACTTGCTGATCATTCAACACACAAAACAATGTGTGGCAGGACTTAAATTTATCAAGATTTGATTGGATTGTGAAATGTTCACCTCTGATATTGTTGGTTAATATATTTTCTGGCCTATCAGATTTAAAGGTGCTGTATAGGATTGACACCGAGTGGTTGAACTAGGTATTGCAGTCCAAATTCAAAATATTGGAGAGGGTTTTTTTCACCCGGCCCCTCCTCCTCAGACTTGACCCACACCCAGGTTGCCAGATTGAACCCTTTCGTTTGACAGCTTCCATGACTGAAATGAAATACGCAGTGTTTTCTGCCAACTAGCAACCCAGGGAGCTGAAATACAATTGGGTAAACTGGCAGTGTGGGCGGGTTTCACAAACCAAAACAGAGACCGACATTCAGGCCCAGAACACACATTTTCAAAGGAGAATAACTGACTGTAGCATTGTTTTTCAGATAAACAAGTATGTTAACTTTAACATGTTTCTTAAATATCTGCAAACATATTATGGTATTTTTATGCTTTAGTAGAGTCAAAAACTTACTTACAGTACCTTTAAAGGTAGAGCATGTTTGTACATTTGGATGAAAGTTTATGAAAACATTTGTTTAGAATAGTGTGCACTAATGAATGGTGTACAATAGGGCCAGGAATTTGTATTGAGAAGGTAAATACAGTCAAATCATAGTTAAAGTGAAACTTCTTTTCTTATTGCTGAAAATGTGCAGAACTTTAATTGAGTGTAGTGCAGTAATGAGGTATGTGTTTCTCTAGGTATACGTCAGCTGCAGTTGATTCTGCTGAAAGTGGCCCTTATTTTGGGGGTCGAGGTGCACACCGGCGTGACCTTTGAAGGTCTGCTTGAACCATCAGGATCCACAGGTACAAAGCAGCTTTAGTGAAAAGATCTGCGGTCGTGTAGCTGAAAAATAACATTTGTCCTTTAACTTTTGGTCTCATCTCTTTCTCTCAGGATGGAGGGCACAGGTGTCTCCTGGGTCCCACAGAGCTGCTGCTTTTGAGTTTGATGTTTTTATTTCTGCTGGAGGGGGAAGATATGTACCTGATGGTAAATATTTTTTTCATAGTTATTTAATTATTTAAATTTGTATTATAGCTTTAAATATTTTTTATTTTATTTTATTATGAAATTAAATTTTATCTTAAACATTATTTACATTTTTATGTTGTAAAAACCTTATCCAAGACACTTTGTACTATTTATTTATTTTTAAGATGAATTTATACAACAAATTTTATTTTGTAGAATGAAAAAATACATTTTTAAAATAAAATAAAATATTTTTTGTTCTTAAAACACTCCTTATCCAAGTCACTTTGTACGAAATGCTTATTTTATTTTATTATTAATTAAAGGTAATAAAAAAATAACATACCATATCTAAGTCACTTTGTACTAAATCCATTTAAATCTTTATTTAATTTTTGTTTTGTTTTGTTTTTTGTTTTCATTTTACCGACACTTTCTCACTGTTGACACTGTTTGTGTCTTCAGGTTTTAAGATAAAGGAGCTCAGGGGAAAGTTGGCCATCGGCATCACTGCAAACTTCGTAAACCGCCGCACTAAACAAGAAGCTCAGGTGCAGGAGATCAGCGGCGTGGCACGAATATACAACCAGAAATTTTTCCAAGCGCTCCACTCTGAGATCGGTACAGACATCTCCCTGAGAATATACCATCGACTGTTTTCATTCAAAAAGAAAAACTGTGTAGAAATATTTTTTTCCTCCTTGTTCAATTTAGCAATCTATCAAGGACAGTTTTGTAAACCTACACACAACTTCATCTCTGCTCTGTCATTTATGTTTTCCAGGCGTTGATCTAGAGAATATTGTCTACTACAAAGATGATACTCACTATTTTGTGATGACTGCAAAAAAGGGGAGCTTGTTAAAAAAAGGAGTTATAAAGCAGGTACGACACGCAGTGAAACATGTTCAAAGACCTGAGGCTTTGAGAATACCTAGAAATGCTTTAAAAGCTGCCATGATTTTATCAGCAGAGGTGATACTTCAGGCGTGTTTCAACTCGTTTCCAGCTCACATTTACACTTACAAACACATTTATCAATCTTCAGAGCTACGCTTGTCCTCTTTTATCACTGTACTCTCACTGGAACAGCTGCAGACAGTTGCTATTTGTGTTCTCTTAGAAATGCAACCTGTATATTTAGTTCAGGTGGAGTGCAAATGAAATGAATAACAACAGTAATATTGTGAAATATTATAAGAAGTTGAAGTAGCTGTTTCCTATTCGAATTTGTAAAATGTCATTTATTCCTGTGATGCAAGGCTGAATTTTCAGCATCTTCAGTGTCACAAGATCAGAAATCATTCTAATATGCTGATTTGTTAGATTTAAGATTTATTATTATTATCACCGTTGAAACCTCTCTCGTTCTCAGGACTTTCCTGATGTCAATCAGCTGCTCGCGCCTGCAAACGTCAACCAGAAGGCCCTGGAGGAGTACGCATACGACGCCGCTGACTTCTCCACAGATCACATGCTGCCGGACCTGGAGTTCGCCAGGGACCACGCGGGCCGTCCGGACGTGGCCATGTTTGACTTCACCTGCATGCACAGGGCAGAGAACGCCTCTCTGGTGAAGGAGAGGAAGGGGAAGAGACTGCTCATCGCGTTGGTGGGAGACTCTCTAGTAGAGGTGTGTTATGAATATAGTGGCAGCCGATTATGACATTAGACTGATAATGTAGCCAAATACTATCAGGACTTATTTCAAAACTATATTTTCTCAAACTGAGCTTTCGAAAGTATTAGTGTGTTTTTTTTTTGTACATTATAATGTTTTGTGATCATTCTATATAAAGTTAGAATTTTATTATAAACGCTGTTTAAACAGTACAACTGTGAATCAGTGAATTGGCTATCAAAACTAAATATAGATATCGGCCATATTTTTATTCATTTATTTGTTTGTTTGTTTCTTTCTTTATTTAATTTAATTTCTTTTTTTCTGCAGCCGTTTTGGCCTCTGGGCACTGGCATTGCTCGGGGTTTCCTGGCTGCGTTTGACACGGCGTGGATGGTCAGGAATTGGGGAAAAGGTGGGCTACCCCTGGAGTTGTTGGCGGAGAGGTACAGTTTACCATTTTCACACTGTTTATAACATGAAAAAATTATATTTCAAATAAATGCTGTTTTTTTTTTTCTTCATATTTTCTATTTATCAAATTATCCTGAAAGACTGGAGTAATGATGCTGAAAATTAGCAGTGCATCACAGAAATAAATTACATTTTAAAATACATTAAACTTCAAAGAATTATTTTAATTTGTAATAATATTTTACATTTAATGTTTTTACTGCAGCCTTGGTGAGCATAAAGTATTTATTCAAATATTCAAATATACGTACACTGAACTCATGAACTGTATGTTTCGATATAAAACAATATAAAATGCATACATGATGCAGCAGTGCGTTATGCTGTGTATATCTTTTACAGGGAGAGCATGTATCAGTTACTGTCTCAAACGACTCCAGAAAACATCAGCAAGAACTACGCATCCTACAGCATCAATCCGTCCACACGTTACCCCAACATCAGCATGTCCTCTATCAAACCCACACAGGTCATACACACAGTCCTAGACGCACACTTACACACACGCAAAAGCTGCCTGATGTAACTAGCAATGGAGGTTTTATTGAAGACTGTTTGTGTTCATTTAAAGGTCAAGCGTCTGTATGACATAGAGGATGGTAAAGCCAAGCAACAGACGAAACCCATCGTTAAAATGAAACCTAAAAAAGGTAAATGCCATACAACAGTCACTTTAACTTACTGTATCTATATAATACGGTATCACATATATAAAAGTTATCACTTTAACTTCTAAAACACTGAGAGTGTTTTTAGCATTTTAATTTAGTTTGTTTGTTTGACCCCAAGTTTGTTGAAAAAGAGAAAACAATGCCTTCAACATATAAAAGTAGTGTGATTGTTAACAATAATATGCAACATCTGTTAATGTATTAACATTATGTATCTGTTAACATCTCAAAAATGTGTTTAAATGTTTCAAAGGGTCTTTTAAAGAGCCTGTTATTGTTACATGCAAATGGGTCTGCTGGTCTTCACAGTATATAGTATGAAAATGCAGAGAAACGCAGACTTTACGGTGAAATGATGAACTGAATTTGTGTTTAGAGTCTCTCAGGCGTCTGGAGGATCTGCTGTCCTGGTGTCAGAAGAACACCGCGGGGTACAAACATGTGAAGGTGAAAGACCTGAGTGAGTCCTGGAGGTCCGGCATGGCTCTCTGCGCTCTCATCCATAACTTCAGACCCGAACTCATGTAAGATCACCTTAACCAGCAGCGAAGAAGATTATTAGTAACTGTTCAACATGCAGAGCTCAGTTTTGTTGTGAAAAGTTCTTGCTAGATACACTACAGCTCAAAAGTAGGAGGACAATAAGATTGTTTTGATAGAAATTAATACTTTTAATCAGCAAGGATGTATTAAATTGATCAAAAGTCACAGTAAAGACATTTACGATGTTACAAAATAGTTCCATTTAAAAATAAATAAATTGAATCCTGAAAAAAAATCACCTCAACTCGAATGGAAGCTTGTTTCCACAACTGAATTTTTTTTTTTAACTATAACTGCGACTTTTTATCTCACAATTCTGACTGTTTTTCTCAAAATTGCAAGATATTCATTTGCATGATATAAAGTCAGAATTGCGTGATGTAAATTCAGTTACGAGGGAAAAAAGTCAGAATTGTGAGAAGTCGCAGTTTTATTCAGTGGTGGTTATGGGCTTCCATAGTTTATTACTGGAGTAATGATGTTGAAAATTCTGATTTACCATCACAGGAATACATTTATATTTAAAATATATTCAAATAGAAAACATTTCAATTTTTAATAAGATTTTACAATATTAATGTTTTTACTGTATTTTTGATCAAATTATGATAGTTGGATGGATGGATGGATGGATGGATAGATGCACAGATAGATAGATAGATACACAGGTAGGTAGGTAGGTAGATGGATGGATGGATAGATAGATGCACAGATAGATAGATGCACAGATAGATAGATAGATAGATAGATAGATAGATAGATAGATACACAGGTAGGTAGGTAGATGGATGGATGGATAGATAGATGCACAGATAGATAGATGGATGGACGGATAGATAGATGCACAGATAGATAGATGGATGGACGGATAGATAGATGCACAGATAGATAGATTAGATGAGGTTGGATGGATGGATAGATAGATGCACAGTATAGATATAGATATATGCCAGACAGATAGATAGATAGAACAGATAGATAGATATATAGATAGATAGATAGATAGATGGATAGATAGATGCACAAGATAGATAGATGCACAGATAGATAGATAGATAGATAGATAGATAGATAGATAGATAGATAGATAGATAGATGCACAGATAGATAGATAGATAGATGCACAGATAGATAGATGCACAGATAGATAGATGGATAGATGCACAGATAGATAGATAGGATAGGATAGATAGGTAGTAGATAGGTAGATGGTAGGTAGATGCACAGGTAGGTAGATGGTAGCGTAGGTAGGTAGTAGATATAGATAGATGGATGGATGCACAGGATAGGATAGATAGATGATAGATAGACAGATAGATATGGATGGACGGATAGACTAGATGGATAGATAGATTAGATGGATAGATAGATGCACAGATAGAGATGAAATGTATGTGTGGATTGTTGAATTGTTAGTTGGATATGTTGATAGATAGATAGATATGGAGGTAGATAGGTAGATAATTAAGATGGATAGATAGATGCACAGGTAGGTAGATGGATGGATGGATAGATGCACAGATAGATAGATGGATGGATGGATGGATGGATGGATAGATAGATAGATAGATGCACAGATAGATGGATGGATGGACAGACTACACTGTAAATACATTTATAATACATTTTAACTGTTCAAATAACATGCATGCTATCCTCTCTTTCAGTAACTTGTCTAGTCTAGATGAATATAATATCACCAGGAACAATAAGTTGGCCTTTGACCTCATGGAGAGAGAGTTTGGCATCACTCCCGTCATGCGTGCCAGTGAAATGATCACCTGTGAGAAAATTGACCAGCTCTCTATGGTCGTCTACCTCACACAGATACGCAACGCTCTCACTGAGAAAGACACCCCAGCAGGTAATGATGGGCTGTTTCTGGAGGCATGCATAACGTTGAAATGCATATTTAATGATGTCTGAAATATATAATACTAGCCGTTGCCTTTATTTACACTCTCTGAAAAAATGGTACAGTCTGTCACTAAAGCAGTAGAAAAGCTCAAATGTACATCTTTGTACTCTTAGTTACTCCTAAATGGTACATATTAGTATCTTTTGAAGGGGTAATGTGCTGTATGTGTAAGTATGGGTGGTAGTACACTGCTGTTCACTACTGCTGGTGTTGGTAACATTTATTTATTTGATCAAAAATACAGTAAAAACAGTAATATTGTGAAATGTTATTACATTTAAATATACGTTTTTTTCTATTTCAATATATTTTAAAATATGATTGCTATCAGTGCTGCTGTTTCTTTAAGACCCCTTCCCAGAATGCACTGCTGTGAATGGGCAGTATTCTGCTGTAGTCTGTAGTCTGACAGCAGCGGCTGCAGCAGCCGGGGAGAAATCAGCTGCTTATGGGCGATTCGGTAGGAGTGGATCTCAGTCCGGCCTCGACACGCACCGCTCTGAGACGGATTACACAGCGGCATCCGCAGCCGTTAGAGGGGCCGTAGGGAGTGGGATTGAGCGTTTAGTTGTTGGATGCTGTGTTTGGGAGGGGATCTCACACAGATGTGCTCCAGGTTGAGCTGTCACTCACGCAGGCTGTGGATGTGTGAATTCTGGGGAAGGGGGTGGGATCCAAAACAGCTCATCTCTAACACTCCACTGCAAACCGCGTATTGAATGCGACGTGTGATTGAATGTGTATTTGTTCCAGTTCCAAGGGTAGGAAGTTGTTTTATTATATTTTGTAATTTATTGCTATGTATTGCTGAAGCAAATTGCATCTAAAATGCACAGTTTTGTAAGGCTGTTCTGGATTATAAAAGAAATTATGAATGACGCTTTTCTTGTTCAATTATTCTTTGCTCATTATGATGTTCATAACATGAATACATTTTAAGCATTTTTAATTTACAGTTCACACTGTTTGTACTAAATTTATTTTAAATGTAATATTATTATTTGTATTTTTTTAAATGTATTTAGATATTTAACAGTTTATTTTATATTATGTTATTGCTTTGAGTTGTTGAACTACATGTAAAATACAGTGCTTTTAAGATTTTGCTATTCTTGTTTATTAATTGTGTGTGTGTATATATATATATATATATATATATATATATATATATATATATATATATATATATATATATATATATATATATATATATATATGTATATATATATATATAATGTGTGTATATATTTAATTACTGTGAGTTGTTGAACAACAAAATCAGTATTTTTAAGATTTTTATTTAATTGATTATTGGTAGAGTTTATTTATTTTATATATATATAATATAATATAATTATTATTATTTTTTTATATATATTACTTCGAACAACACAAAATACAGTGCTTTTAGGATTTTTTTTTTTTTTTTTTTTTTTTTTTTTTTTTATAAGCGGTTTATTCGTTTATTAATGTTTTTGTTTTCATTTAATAAGGTTGTGCTGCGATTATGAAAAGCTTAAATAATAGATCATGTTTTTTGGACCGGTTATGTTATGTTTTGCTTTTTATGATTTTTGGTAATTTTTAGTTTGAAAATTAAGCATTTTTACTTTAGCATAACATTTTTCTTTCTGTCACATTGTTATTTTTTAATTTATACAATTGTACTTTGTTTTTAGCGCTGCGTGAGCTAACATGTATCTTCAGATATACGTGTGGAAACATTCCTGGAAGACTAATTTCTCCAGATCTGTTTCCATTTATTTGCATCTCACTATTTTCGCTCCTCTTGTCTTCCTCAGAGTGCTCCAACAGCCTCTCACCCAACAACAAGACCCTCTCGCTGTCCAGAAACCGCTCGGCCACCTCCTTCCTCAACACGCTCAAGCGCAACTCTCTCCAAAGACGCAAGGTACTCTAACACCTGCCTGTTATCATGTAAAACAAACCCCTTATTTTGACCTTGTAGCAGTAGTGCCTGTCAAAGCTCATGTGTATTGTGTTGGGTTAAAATAGAGCATGAAGTCATGTGCAATCTCTGTCGTAACGAACCACAACATTGAGGAAAACACTAAACGCCCCCGTTACACACACAATTGTTGCCAAAGCTAATTACTCCCATGCTGTCGCCACATTGAGGAAGTTAAACGAATGATAAAAGGACAAGACAAAAAGGATGCCACTGTTTTGCTTGCTGTGCATTTGCAGTGCAGGATAACGGTTAAATCATTGTTTATTTCTGTCGATCTGCTGTCGCCACATTATGTAACCTGAGCTATAAATGAGATCATGTGACCTGTCTCTCAGAACCGACTGGCATCAGAGAAAGGACCAAGACAGCAAAAGATGAAGGAGAAAGAAGAGGATAAGGATGTAAAAGAGGAAAAAGTAAGTGGTGAAATAAAGTTTCTCAATAAATGATGCAAGGGTGCTATTGCGATGCAGCTAACGCCTGATCATATATGTGTATATATATATATATATATATGTATAATATATATATATATATATGTATAATATATATATATATATATATATATATATATAAAATAAAGAGTCAATTCTTGTAATGCATTGTTTCTTATTTATTATATGTGCAGTATCTTAAACCTTTTCGTATCTCCAGCCTGTGGTGCCCGTGTCCTCATCAGAGGTGGGTGGCAGCGAGCTCTGTTATTTCTGCAACAAGCATCTGTACGTGCTGGAGAGAGGAAGTGCAGAGGGCAAGTTCTTCCATCGCAGTTGTTTCAATTGTTATCAGTGCGGCTCTACTCTGCGTCAGGGCGGATACGCTTTCCTCTCCGACATGGGTAAGCCTGGGATACATGGCCATGCCAAAAATCTTTGATATGAAGTAGAGCTTTTGTTTTGTTTTATAATTTCATCTTATTTCATTTTACTTCATTTTATTTTATTTTATTTTATTTTACCTTATTTATTTTTTTTTTTTATTTTTTTTTATTTTATTTTTTTTTTTTTTATTTTTTTTTTTTTTCTACATTTGTATTTTACTTCATTATACTTTGCTTTATTATGCTTAATTTTATTTAGCTTTATTATACATAATTTTATTTTACTTTTTTATACTTTATTTTATTTTGCCTTAAGTACAATAAAATAAAATGAGGAATAATAAAGTAAAATAAAATGAAATTTAATAAGCCTTATTTATGAAGCATAAGAAGTAATGTAAAAGCATAATACACATAATAAAGTAAAATAACATGAAGTATAATGAGGCTTATTACTTCATTTTATTTTACCTTATACTTTATTATTTTTTATTAATATTTTATTTCATTTATTTTTTTTATTGTAGATCAGTGAGTAACAGTAGGTAAAAGTAGGCCTAAATACAGTATAGAATTTTTAATAATTTCTGAATGACAATGAATTTCAATGTTGTTATTTTTAATATTTCTTATGTTACGTAATGCAGTTAATTTTATTATTTATCATGCACTTGTCTTTTATCTGCTGTCATAAGGACTGAAACATCTTGATGTTATGTAAATTATTACATAAGCTTTTAAAGCTATTCATAACTTCTACGGTGTGGAATGCTGTTTTATTAAGTTCTAATTGTCACAAGGCATGTCTAATTATAATCAACCACCTATGCACCCCTTCAAAAACAGATCATCTTAAATGCTCCTGCTTGTGGGGCTTCTTCAATAATTTACCCCTTGTCTGAAAAAAAGCATGTACATCTATGTTGCAGCCCTTGATATTAAGAGTCCAGAACATGTTGTTGAATTTGATTTGTCTACAGGGAGATTCTACTGTGAGCTGCACTCAGCAGCCGAGGATGAGGAGGTTGATGAAGGTCACATAGGCTCACAGGTATGAATCACATCAGAGCTAATGAGACGCTTGATTGCCTCCTGTTTACTGTCAGATCTCTTGTGTGAGGATACTGGGAAGGGTATTGCTCTGAGAGTGTAGGGAGCATAATAACTTTGATTACTAAGCCATATGCACAAATATATATTAAATTGATTTATTTGAACATGATACCATTCTCATATATATCATATATATTTTTTTGGTTCCTAAGATCTGTTTTTCAATCTACTCTTTCATCATCTGTCAGATGAAAATATAATGCAAGTACCATTGCTTAGAAAAGTAATTGCACATCATCAACAAGACTATATTGCAAACTTAAAGGGTTAGGTTGAGCCCTTATTTGTATGAGTTTATTAAATGTTATGATGGTATGATAGGCTGATTGTATTTTCTTCACTAAGATATATTCAGCCATTTGTTATGAAACAACATATGAGGAAAACTAATGTGGGTCAGCTGCTGCATCAGGGAAAACATTTCCTTTCCTCTCCAGCTCTTGTGCAGAATAGCATTTAACTCTGTGTGGGATTATTTTAAATATGATTATGTGGAGTGTTGTGTTGTGTGTGTGTTGTGTGTGTGTGTGTGTGTGTGTGTGTGTGTGTGTGTGTGTGTGTGTGTAAAGTAATGCTTGTGGGATTGGATTCCTAGTGGTTGGGGTCATAAGACTCCTCAGAGCTGATGCAGTATTCTGTGAGCTACTGATATTTTCTGCAGTCACTTTTTGTTGCAACCTATTCAACTGTATGACTTGAAGACAAAAGTTTTAGTAGTACTAATTTTAAATAAAAATAATGCTAATGCACAACTGAAGATTATAATGCTTTCCCAATGCATTATTGTGTTAAGGTGTGGTCTAGGGGTGTGCGATAATGATAAAATTAAGACTTCTATATTTTTTTTTTTCAGTAATGATAATTATACGTAATTTTGATAAATGTGTTTTTGTGCTGGTACCTTGTCTGCTTCAGGCCTGTCATGGAGAAAGAAATATGACACTAAAACCACCAGTAGGTGGCGACAAGTCTCTGTCTTAATGAGTGATTCATTGACTCATTCGTTCAAACGATTCGTTCAAAACAACTGATTCATTTAGAAACAAAGCAAGTGACTGTCTTTATGGATGGCTCATTGAATCACTGACTCAAGTGATTTGTTTAAAAACAGATTCAGTCAGGAGCGAAGCACCACAGTGTTGCTCTGAGATGCACAAATGTTCTGATCTGACTTGGAACTCTTTTTGTTGCCGAAACAGAAAACAGACAATATTGTGTCTAAAAAGTAACTCACTCCGTATTAACTTCTTGTTTGTTGAACTGTTGTATAGTATCAGCACTCTTGCATATGCGATATTGCCTAACTGTCATATCTTAAAAATATATAAAACAAACCCCATACAGGGATCTTTTTTGCTTTCATAACTTTTTTTTATAAGTACATTCTAACTATTGTAATAGGCTTCATCACACAGTGAATTCTTTTGGACTCTTTTTTTTTTTTTTGCATATACATACTTGATAATGTCGGTCGCATATCCTTAAAACAACAATTACAATATTGTTCTCGACAATAAATATTGCACAACCTTAGTGCTGTAACATTTACTGTTATTCTGTGTATTTTCACTGTTAAAATTTAGTCATTTCAGAGTTTTCTTTTAGGGCAAAAGTTTTTTTCCACACAGGTTTTAGACGGTCATGCATATTAATCAATAGAACGCTGCTTGATATGAAATGTCTTTGTGAGCAATGCTTTATACGCCACTATACTATTGATGATGGTCGACTGATATATTGCCAAGGCCAAATAAATCACTTAATTTGACTCTTTTATTTGATTTTTCATATTTATTTATTTTCAGATTCATATAATTTAATTAATATTATGTCAAAATAAGTATAAATTTAATTTCAGAAATTGTAGTGCACGTGTTTGTAAAAATAAAAAAGAAGAAAAAAAAAGAAAAGCAATTTCATTACCAAATGATGACAAGTTAATGACATTTTACTACTTATTAGTCTTTTGCGGTTTAGTTATTACCTTTTTATAGTGTACTACTGACAAAAGTCATAATGTATATCTCTAAGTACATGTTATAAAAACAATCACTCAGTAACCTTATTTAAAGTCTCACAGTTAGTTGTAAACTGTATATGTTTGAGTCATGAGTTATTCGTTCAGAATCTAACTACACTGATCGCACTGTTTTTGATTAATCAAAGAATCTTGAAAAAAAAAAAAATGTTACAAATGTTTCCACAAAAATATGAATATGAACTACTTTCAACATTGATAATAATCAGAAATGTTTCTTGAGCAGCAAATCAGCATATCAGAAAGATTTCTGAAGGATCATGTGACTCTGAAGACTGAAGTAATGATGCTGAAAATTCACAAATATAAATTACTTTAAATATATTCAGATAGAAAACAATTTCACTGTTTTTATTGTATTTTTAATCAAATAAATGCAGCTTCAAATAAATCAAATGCAGCCTTGATGAGCATAAATATTTTTAAAATATTTAAAAATCATACCGACCACAATCTTTTGAACAGTAGTACATATGAATTGTATTTTTGTGTGTAAAACAGTTTCACACATGCACTTGCACAAAATATGTCTGTTCCAAAATATCATGGTGATGTAATGTTTTTCTGTTTTGTAGAATCATGTTAAAAATGGCCTTAATGAGGAGGATAAGGAGAAAACTCAAAATGGTAAACCCGTGGAGATTTCATCCCCACCTCCACACGTCTCCGTAAGAAGGAAGGGCTCGTATAAGATCTCCGTTGACCCTGACTTTGAAGAATCGGCTGAGTGTCTTACTCTCACAGAGCAAAAAGACCAACCGCCTTTTAACTCTCATGAACCCAACAAACCCTCAGAGCTCACTCCGGAGAGCACAGGCATCGAGAACCAACAAAATAACAGCAGTCCGTCCGTTCCAGTGCCGGCCCCGCGAGCGTCCAAAGCTCCACTGTACCCTCCTCTCCCAAAACCTCGCACCGTCCATAACGTGGTGCCTCAGCCCTCACATGCCTCCAAGGGATCAGAGCAGAACCAAGAGGAAAGTCATCACAACCTCCCGCCGGAATCCAAATCCAAAGCGTCCCTGCATAAACTTCAGCTGAGCGAAGAGGAGAAAGCCGAGCTGCTCAGCCAGGATTCAGACACGGAGACGCCCATCTCGTCTTCTGCTGCCTCCACCTCCTCTTCCTCCAAGCAGCACGAAGGAGGTGAGGAGGAGGGCTACTGGAGCGGAGGCAGGAAGAGCTCGTGGGACCAGCAGAACCGGCGCTGCATGAGAAAGAAGAGCGAACCGCCACCTTCCACACAGTCGCAACACGGAAAGATGCGCTCCAAGTTTTCCCCGTGGAACCTGTCTTCCCCTCGACCACAGCAGCGTTTCAGTGTCCTCCGAGTCGCACCTTCAGGTTAGAAGTCCAATGTTTTGTAGTCAAGTCGTGTTGATTTATAAAGCATTTTATAAAATACAGATTGCTTCAAAGGAGAGTAACAGGAAAATAACAAGACTTCTGTAAAATAGCAAACTTCTTCCAATATGAGACGAATTCAAATTCTGCTGCTTCTAAAAAAGACAATAGTGTCAATAAAATAAAAAAAAAGTAATTAAAAATTAAAACCATTGTGTGTAAGGCTGCACAATTTGTCCAAAAATCTTGTGATTATCGGTCAACATGGTTTGTGTTTTTTGCATTATTATCATCATCATTGTTGTAATTGTTTTTAAGTATTATTATTATTATTATTATTATTATGTAATATTTAGACTGTCCAAATATTAAACAAAATGATGACTACTGTTATATTTTACTGTAAAATAAAAATATATTTAATAAAATAATATAATAAATAATAATAATAATAATAATAATAATATAATAATAATAATTGTATAGTACAATAGTAATATTTATTATTAGTGTCTTAATTAATTTCTTAATTTTCAAACCATCAAGCTCTAATTTTGGCAGAAAACACCAGCTGGGAGATTGATCAAAAGAGGAGTTCTTTGATGGAAAAATGAGAAAATCTACAAGTGAAAATCCTGTCATCATTTACTCATCCTCAAGTCATCCTGTTCTAAACTGGTATTGGTTCCTTTCTTCTGCTGATCATAAAAAAATATATTTTAAAGAATGTTGGTAACCAAACAGTTGAGGGTAGCATTTTTTTTTTTTTTTTAAGTCAATGGCTACCTGCAACTGTTTGGTTACAAACATTCTTTAAAATATATTTTTTATGATCAGCAAAAGAAAGAAACCCATATCAGTTTGGAACAACTTAAAGGGGGAGTAAATGATGAAAGAATTTTCATTTTGGGGTCAATTATGAAACAGATTTGATTCAGCTATAAAGCAGCTCTACAGAAGACAATAGTGTTAATGTTTTGTGTCAGTAAAGTCGAATCGAAAATATTACTGAATATGAAGTGTCTTTTAAAACTGAACATCTCAGGTTAAGCTTAATTTTTTAGTGGCTGATTTTGCTATGATTTTCATCAGCACAATCTCAACCAGATCAGTGTGCATCAGATGATAATGAAGAAGGTGTTGACGATGACGAAGAGGAGGATGAAGAGGATCTTCAAGGAGAAGACCATTATTTGGATTGCAGGGTTAGATTATGTTCAAATTAGTGTTTTAACACTTAGTTCATAGTTTATTTTGGCTGAGGAAGGGCCCTGGATTTGGTCAGAAGGCCACATTTATATGCATGACATTTTTTACAAACAAAGGGGAATATACAGTTATTTTTGCTGATAGTTGAGCATGACTGCCCAGAATAAAACCATGCCATTTCATGAACAAAGGTTGCACGATTTGGGGAAAATAAGGTTTTTTTTTTTGTTTTTTTTCTTTTCTTTCCATTTTCTCCCTTGATAAAAATTGGGATTTAAAATGCATATAAAATAATACAATAAATAAGTATTAATATGTGTGGCTTTTATTTTGGTGGGGAAAACGCTAGATCATGTCAACATCATGTTTTCTTGTAGACTGATAAAATCCTGTTCTCTAGGAAGTTGTTGACTTGGGTTTGTGTTAAATGTGTTCAGGAGGCTGATTTTGAGATTTCAGAGTCAGATAAACGAGACCTTAAGAGGATGAAAACTCTGGAGCGGAAAGCAAGGCAGAGTGAAATCCAGCGCTTCCACAAAGCTCAGGTGAGCAAGATCACATTCCTCAAAGACCACAGAAGACGTCTCAACAGTGTAGATTGTTTCCCATCGTTGTAATAAACATGCAGTTTAAATTGAAGGGTAACACTTTACAGTTGGGTTCTATTAGTTAACATTACCTAACATTAACATACAATGTTGGCTCAGCTCCATTAAATAATTTAACTGATGCAACTTTTGATTTTAATGACTATTAGTAAATGATGACATTAAGATTAGGAAATGCTTTAGAAGTATATTTCATTGTTAATTAATGTTAACTATTGTAGTTACCAATAAAAGAGACATCAGTATTAATTTGTCATGATGAAAAGTATCTGACTTTCTTTCTTATTTGGTGTCCTGTCTGCTTCTGCCGCCCCACAGACGATTCAGAGACGCCTGGATGAGATAGAAGTGACCTTTAAAGAGCTGGAGGAGAAAGGAGTGGATCTGGAGAGAGCTTTGAGAGGAGAGGCTGGTATGACATCTCATCCATCTGCAGAAAACCACATTCGCTGCTAATGATTTCACTTCATCATATTCTACAGCAGTCAGGCTGTGTGCTGAATTCTCACTGAAACCCATCGAACTTATTAACCCCGATAGCACTGAGACCTCTATTAAACATAAATGTAAAGAAATTCATATCAAGCAAAAGCTTGCATAAAACAGTTACAGCTTCATCTGAATGAAGATGTTTTCAGAGCTACAATATTTCTCTAAATGTAACAAATACATTTGGATTGAATTACAGTTAGTCCATCTGTCTATTAATGTGAAGTTATGAAAGCTTTATGTAATAACAATGACAACAACAACAATAATAATCATAAATGACATATAATGACAAGAAACTCTGTATTTCAATAATAATGATTACTGAAATTTAGAAATTAAAAAATGTAATTCTAATTTATTATTAATATTAAATTTAAAATTAATCTGACATATTTAATTTTAAATAATTTATTCTATTTAATTTGTTAGACTGCACTAATAATAATAATAATTGTTGTTGTTATAATCTAGCTATTAGTGCACATAAATATGTCTGATTGATTTAAATGATTTAATATTAATAAGAAATTAGACTGGAATTGTTTTTTATTTCTAAATAATTTATGTAATTTAAATAATTATTATTGAAATACAGAGTTTCTTGTCATTATATGATCACTATATTTTCTTTTTTTAGTTACTAAATAGTCTTGTAACATGAATATCAAATAGTCCATCTGTCAATTAATATTTAGTCATAAAAGCTTCATGTATAATTAATAAATATAAAATTATTATAAATATACAGTAATATAATAGTATTATTGTTGTTGTCATCTAGCGGTTAGTGCTGTTAGAAAGCCAAATAAGTTTTTGTTGTATTAAATTGTATTGTGTGTGTGTGTGTGTGTGTGTGTGTGTAATTTTATTATATAATACATATTTCTGTCTAACATTAGACAGATATATATATATTTTTTTTAATGTTTATCAGATATCCCCACAAGAATGAATGACTTAATATTTAAAATAAATGCTTAAATGTGTTTAATAATATTTTCTTTGCATATAAATTTCTTTAAATTAAATCATTTTTTCAAAGCTTTTTTTGTGCCCTGCATGCACAGAGACTGTTTTATAAGCATCCCAGAATGCACTATAGGTTGGTCGAGAGAAGCCAAGGGCTGTGTAAGTGTGCCGGCGACTGAGAATAAAGAGATCTTGTTATAACTTTGTGTGTTTTAGGTTCAGACCCAGAAACGATTGATCAGTGGATTGATCTGGTCCAGGAGAAGAACTGTCTGCTCTCAGAGGAGTCTGATCTCATGGTGGCGTAAGTCTGAACACTGTGACCTCCATTAACGGCCAGTAGTTGAGTTAAATGAATAAACATCTTGCTTTCTTAACCAAGCAGTCATGTCAGCAGTAATACAGTTAACAGTAAGAAGCTCAATAGCAGTTATTGCTCAAAGTGCATCATTTATTTTTGCATGTGATGAAGAAAAACCTCAAGCCTCCCTGAAAGCAGACTGGTCGTCTTGTTGCCCCTGGCAACCTCTCTCTTCTGCATGTCTTTGACGAGCACTAACGCTTAAGAGGAATGCTTAGAGTGGCCTCGTTTATTTAAGCCACCGCTTTGCATGTGTTTAGCATATATTGTGCACAGCTGGATCCTCTAAGCAGAAGCTAAATTACAAACTGTGCTAACAGCAGCAGAATATATTTATGTGATTCTGGTTTTGTGTTTCAAAGGTCTCGACAGCTGGAGCTGGAAGACAAACAGAGCATGTTAGAGATGGAGCTACGGGGATACATGGAAATGGATGGTGAGAAATTAAAACCGATATTGTTTTGCTAATATTTCAGTTTGTAAATGGTACTACAAGTGTTGACTGTCATATATATAATCATTTAATTAAAATTTAAATTAAAAAATATATTTATTAATATTTTGTTCTTGTATTATTACTGTTATTAATAATAATAATAATAACACAAAGTAAAAAAAGCCAAAAATAAATTACTAAAAGGTATATTAAATATTTCTAATAAAAAATGTAATAAAATGTATTAACTTATATAATATTAAATTATATTACCTTTTAATAATAATTATGTAAAATAATAATTATATATTATAATAATAATGACACAAAGTAAAAAAAAGCAAAAATAAAATTACTAAAATTAATATTAAATATTAAAAACAACTTTACTAAAATTTATTAACTTATTTAATATTAAATATTTAATTATATTAAATAGTTTTATTTAAATTGTTTAATGTTAAATAATAATTATATATTAAAATAATAATTTAAGTAATAAAAAAAATATTTTATAAAATATTATTGTTGTTGTTGTTGTTGTTTAGCTGTTGCACATGCTCCAACACACTTAGCAAAAAGCCAAAAATAAATTTTGTTTTTGTTTTAAATGTATGTAATATTAAACAGATTTTATGCAAGTTAATAATAATGTCAAATTAAAATTGTTAGATTGTTAAAGTGTTAATTTATATTTTTTTATGTGAACTTGCACACATGCATTAATGTGCTTCGATGTTCTTGTGCATGTAGACTCTGAGAAAACCCCTGAGCAGCGAGAACATGAGAATCAGGTCCTGCAGGAGATGCTGGACGTGGTGGACATGAGGGATTCACTGGTGGCCTTCCTGGAGGAGAAGAGGTTGAAGGAAGTCAATGATGAACTGCTGGGGAACTCAGTGCTGGAGGCCACCGCATCCCAGGTGTTCTGGGACTAAGACACCACAAACACACACTTTTTTTTGAGTGCCACAACACTGTAATAGAGTAGTTCACCATTTACTCATCCTCATGCCGTTATAAACCTTCTATCACTTATCTTTTGTGGAAAAGAAAAGGAAATAGTTGCATGATGTTCTCTTTTTCATACAATGAAATAAATGATAAAATCATCATAAAAGTACTTACAAGTGCTTGAAGCCACATGATTGATATGAAGTTTTATTAGGTTTTCATATAAAGTTTTAAGCCGTTTTTCTGACTCAAAACGCAGCTTTGTTTAGTTTCAGTGATGCCAAACATTAACGGTTCTCATAACCTCATAACCAGTTTTGCAGTGCTTAAATTTTTCAGTGACCGTGACTTGCCTTTCCATACATTTCCACCAAATGCTACCCATTTAGACTACTATGGTGTTATTTTTCAGCCTCAACACCTCACCGTTTACTTTTATAACATAGAAAATCAAAGTAATCAAAGAAAGTAATCAAAAAAAGTCATACAGATTTGCATCAACAAGAGGATGAATAAATGATGACAGAATATTTATTCCTGTCACACAATATAAACAAACCCTATGAATTGTAGGCACAAAAGCATACATTGCACAACTTTGTGCAGAGACGCTGCTCTTGAAAGCCAAAGAGTTAAACGCATCTGCGCACACAGGGTTATGACACTCGAGATTTGGAAACTAGTGCCAGCCGCTACGGTCTCACTTCAACATAAATGTGCTGTGAAATGGATACAGAAACTCTGGAGACTGTAGAAAATGTTGTGGAACTGCACATCTGTCGCAGCCTTCACTGCCCAGACACAGCCTTTTCATGACTTCACTGGGGCAGATGTTTGTGTACTTGTGCGATCGGATTGTATCTCGCACATTTATAAGAGACTATCAAGGTCATGTATGTTCTAAATATCAGAATTATTAAAGCTTATTTCTGCCACAGAATTTAAAAACTAAAAAGGTAATTGTGAGTTTTTATCTCAAAATTCTGACTTTTGCAAGTGCAGAATTGCAAGATGTAGTTAGCTGTAAGAAAAAACAATTATAACAAAAACTGAATTGTGTGATGGAAAGTCAGAATTCTGAGAGAGAAAAAGTCAATCTCGTTTTCACCATGGAATTAAAAAAAATGTAAATGTGGTGTTTTCTCACATTTCAGACTTTTTTTCTTGCAAAATGTAAACACAATTAAACTTGTGAAATGTAGTCAGAATTCTACGGGAAAAAGTCAGAGTTATTGTATGATAAGTAGTAGTATTTTTTTTTTTTTTTTTTTTTTATTTGGAGGAACACAAAAAAAAAGTAATTGATACTTTTTATCTCAGAATTCTAACTTTTTTCTTGCAAAATGTAAACCCACAATTAAACTTGTGAAATCTAGTCAGAATTCTACGGAAAAAAGTCAGATTTGTAGGATTAAAAGTCTAAAAGTAAAAGTTTCAAAAGTTCTAAAAAGTAACCGTTTATCTCAGAATTCTTCAGAATTGCAAGTTTATAATTTGCAGTTGCAAAACATAAACTTGTAATTGAAAGAAAAAGTTAGAATTGTGAGATAAAGTCGCGATTAGCTTTATTTTTTTATTATTCTGTGGCAGAAATAAGCTTCCATACACAATGTCCTCATTAAAAGATATTATATAAAAGGTATTTACATATTTATGATGTTGTATTTGGCAGAAATGGTGTAACTTGATGCCAATATCATGTCTTAAACAGCACTTGGCATTGTATAATTATGAATATATTACAGCTTTGCAACAAGAGATTCAATATCACAATGAGCTTTTGTGCAATGTATTATTTATTTTTGTCCTTGTAAGTGATTGTATGATTGTTTCACTCATTATTATTATTATTATTATTCATTGTTTTGATTTTTTATTTTTTTCTGCATGATCATGGTTTTCTCTCAGGGGTACATCTGCCTGGACCGGTTTCCATTTATGTATTTTTAATTGCGTATATTTGTGTATCATTATTTGAAAGTGTTTATATAGTAACTAATACTCATGAATTAATTTAGAGAGGCACAAAGCAGCAGAAAGTCTGTGTTCCTTCGCTGTATGGAATTCCCACAGAGATTATTATTAGGTATTTTTATGTGCTTGATAAAGTGATGTTCATTTTTTGAGCACTGAGAATAATTAGTGGCATTAATTCTTGTCAGAGAGGAAAGTTGTGCTTGTGTTTTGGGAACTGGTGTAATTTTTTGCTGTTTGCTTTTGCTCCCTGATTGTATTTCTTTTCTTTAAATGTTTACACACACATCACACAGACAGTGGTTTCTTTTCTATGGGGACAGTAATTACTGAATATGCTAATAAAATATCTAACACTTTATGTTTTTCTTCTTGGTTGGGTTTCAGCGCTGTGGAAACGGCCTTGATTTCTTGATTCATATCAGAAACGGATTTTGAGCATTGACTGCTTTTATTCAACCGAGCATGTGAAACAGTACACACTTACTCTTGTAATATTATGTTTCATGCAGAAGTAAGCTACATTGTACTTGTATGTATAGTACAGTACAGTGTACATGCTATACTCCAGAAATAGTAAGGGTTGAATGCAAGTATGCTATTCTGCACATACTGTACCCTTTGTCTGCTAATATAACCTTATGAAATCTCTGCTGAAATCTCATAAAATGCCATTTTTCGTCAACGGCCTTTTTGCCCCGTTTTTTTTTTTTTTTTTTTTTTTAAGGTACATCGCACCACTAGAGGGCCTCCTACATCAGGACATCAGGAGCAAGAGGATCCACAAGAACCAGGATGAGGTTTGATTTTTTTTTTTTTTTTTTTTTTTGACCCAGCAACACATCCCTTATGAAAAAAAAAACACCATGGTAACCACAAATTAACCATGGTTTTGCTACAATAACTAGAGTTTAATCATGGTGTTCCTGTGGCTCGGTGGTAGAGCATTGCGTTTGCAGCCCAAAAGGTTGTGGGTTCAATTCCCAGGGAACACACATACTGGTAATAAATGTATAACCTGAATGCACTGTAAGTCGCTTTGGATAAAAGCATCTGCTAAATGCATAAATGTAACGTAAATAAATGGTATTTATAGTAAAACTGGATATACAAATGCTAATAAAAAACATGGTTACTACACTTTTACTATATGATAACCATGGTTAATTTTCTTATGGGATTTGTAACTGTGTGTACTTTTTTTTTTTTTTTTTTTTTATAACTACTGCCTTAATGGTTTGATGATTTGTTCTCTTTAAAATATATATTTGCGATATGTTCTCCGAAGATCCGATCTCTGACCTCATATGGTTGATGGTAACTGGAGCAGGTAACTGGTTTCAGAGCAGCACACACTGCAGATTCATCCATACTGGACAGATTACTTATAGGATCCAGCTGGTGAGTCATATAGAGTCAAGTGAGATGGAGTTGGTTCTAGATCAGTAAAGATAGTGAATTAATCTCCAGTCAGATGCACTCTTCTCAGCAGATGCAGAAGCCTGTAATTATCTGGCATCATCCATGAGTGCAGATCCATCTGTGTGCTGCTCAATCAGGAGCTCTACTGCAGCACAACAGATGCTCGTTTGATTTGATGAGTATGTGCCTGTTCCTCAATCATGGCCTTTTTAACCACCGATACATGTTCAATTACATTCTACATTTTGTTTTTTTAAAGACGGAAAGGTGATATAGTATATTGATTATAAAATAGTCTGTTTTGAAGCTTTTGGACACAATCTAATGACCAACAATAAGGATTTTTTTTTTCCATTCTTCAATCATTTATATTTCTACTTACCCCATTGGGAAAAAAATAAAAAAGTTTTTGATTCACTTCAAAATGTTGACTATTGTGTGTGTGTCAAAATATATATATTGTAATAATTATATATTTATGTTTTCTATATATATATATATACATATATATATATATATATATATATATGTATATATACATATATATATATATATATATATATATATATATATAGATATATAATATATATATATATATATATATATATATATATATATATATATATATCTTAATACATATATATAGGTTATATCTTACATTTTAAATAATCATTAAAAAATTCTACATTTTTTTTTACATTTTATTTTATTATTTCTTATTTTTTTTTTTTTTAATTTTTTACAATTATAATATATTTATGAATTCATACAATTGCTTTTTTTGTAAAATTGGTTTTTTATGATGAAAAGTTGCTTATTTTTTTGATTTAATGATTTTTTTTGTTTACAGCATGTTGCAATCTGTTGCATTTTTTAATGTGTTATTTTGATTAGCAAAAGTTATAACATCAATATTCAAAACATCACAAAAAAACCTGTGAGTTGTGAGTGACCTGAAAGTCTCTAACCCATCCTTATAATAGAGCCCAGCAACCTGTCCTTCACACTGTGGGTGGTCCATTCCACCTGTGTACATCTGATGGAGGTTGAGAGAGGTTTGTATGATTAATTTTTTCTGTTTCTTGTCCTATTATTGGTCGTTATATCCTCATTGTCATGTGCCTTGTAACCTTCTCTCTTTTCCTCTATTTCCGTCTGACACCCCTCACACCTCCAGCTGAACTCCCAGTGTGAGTTTCATAACACACACACATCAATCCATCATTGTTCATGGCCGTGACATCACTGTCAGATTATCACTGCTTTAGATGAGATGAGAGCTGCTTTTTACTGTCCAGCAGATGCACAATAGAGGTTTGTCAGAGGTAATCAGCTTTGAATGAGTCATTTATAAACTTGCATTAATGATATTGCATTTTACCATAGAAAAACACTGGAGAATTTATAAACTGTATTAAAGTTGAAATGTGTGTTTTAATTTTATTGTTAAACACATTGGAAGTGAGAATGGATAGCATAAGGTAAATTGTGTTTAGTTAACCTAGAAACTATATTTAAAATGAATTCAGAGTGCATTTCAGAATATAGTTCAGAGTGTTTAGTCACAAGGCGTTTAAAGGCAAGTTGATTGCATAGATGGACAATCAACCAATAAATCAGCATTGTTTTTATATGGTTTAGTCGGCTCTTCAGATGACTCCACACACCCCTCTCCTGGGGCAGGACCAGCCCGATGTTGTGGTCAGTGTCACTTCCTGCTGAATGTAGTTGAGACAAAAGATCTTCACTGAATGTTCAGGCAAACCTACAATAATTTCTGATATGATACCTGCTAAAACATTCTCTTGTATGTGGGTTTACACTGCGTTTTTCATCAACATGAAAGGTGAGCTATCTACAACCTAATGTTGTTCTGTTGCAGTTGTTTCTTTGTTTTACAAGCAGAATGTTTTGTGGTCATGGTTGCTGGTTGGCTGGCTGATTCGTGCTGTCATGCAGACTGTGAATTGTACTCGATGCCACCAGGAGAAATAAACGTGTCAGAGTTTATGCTGCTGTTCTCTGGAAAATTACTGAAAGTCATGACAGTAAAATAAGGTAGAGGTACCTCACTAGAGTCTGTTTTAAACCGTTAATCCAAAGAACTGTCTGCTTAACTTAAGTATAAATAGAGATCAAGATTCCACCTCATCACTTATAGCACATGTCCACACACTTTCCTTTATGAACATTTACTCGGGATAAGAATTTAGTTTTTACTTATATACACTACCAGTCAAGTTTGAAAGACATCTCTTCTGCTCACCAAGGCTGCATTTATTTGATCAAAAACACAGTAAAACAGTAATATTGTGAAATATTATTACAAAAGTAACCGTTGACTATTTGAATATACTGTAAAATGTAGTTTATTCCTGTGATGTAAAGCTGAATTTTGAGCATCATTACTCTAGTCTTTTGTGTCACATGATCCTTCAGAAGTCTTTCTGAAATGCTGATAGTTTTGTACTGTATGTTCAACTGATTTACTGTAGGCCTACACTTGTCATGAAAATGGTAGGATTGTGTAAGCGTGTTAAAAATATTACAATTTATTTTGACAATTTATTTAATTTAAAATTATTTGCTACAGATGCTTAATAGTTATTTAAACCTGAATATTATGTGGCTGATTTTACAGAAGTTCCACGGCATATTTCAAGTATTGTCTTAGATTCTTGCAGCTGATGTAGGTTTTTATTTTTTTGTACTTAATTTAACGTTTATTTCATCCATTTTAATTTTGTTTTAGATCTTGTAAATGGTAGGTGGGATGAGCTCAAGATTGTGATGAAGGGAAAAGTTGTCACTCTGCAAACAGGAGCTACTGGCCTACAGAGAGATGCTGAAGTAATGTGGCTGTTCGAAAGTGGAGACCAAACTAGCCGTATTGCACAGCTGTATAAAGGAACAGTCTTCACTCATTATGAACCAAGACTCGTCAACAGACTAAAGCTGGACCGAGAAACTGGATCACTGACTATCTGGAACATCAGCACCAGTGAATCTGGACTTTATGAAGTCACAATCAGTGGATTCATGTCAGCGAGGACGTTCAAAGTTGATGTTTATGGTAAGATTTCATTGTAGCCAATAAATAATTCACTTTTTTTGATCACTTATGATCAGTATATAAAGTGTGTGTGTGTGTGTGTGTGTGTGTGTGTGTGTGTGTGTGTGTGTGTGTTTTTTTTTGTTTTTTTTTGTGTGTTTGTTTTTCCAATATTGAGCCAATTTCTGTACCTGCCATCAGGATTGGCTCGTCGGTGGATCACCTAAATCAAGAACTCTGCTCTGTGCTCTGCTCTGTAAAAAATGAACAAGACGTGTCCATCTCGTGGCATAAAGGGGGTGAAATTGTGAACCAGACCACCAATCCAGATCTCAACATGAACCTGAGTTTACCATTAGAGCTCCATTATACTGATCCAGAGGCCTACAGCTGCACAGCTGCAAATCCAGTGAGCAATAAGACCGTCTATCTTCACATCAAAGAGATCTGCCCACAACATGAAGGTGCTCACACTCAAACAACATGACAGGAAGTCACTTTCTGCCACAGTCACCTCTGTGCAGCTTATGTGTTTCTTAATATAGAGACAATGCCAGTTGTTGATTTCATGTTTGTCTTTTTCTCTCTCTCATCTCTTTCAGATTGTCAGGAGCATTGTGGTGTCACTGAGGTTCTGATTCGATTGGTTCTGTCCGGTCTGGTGGGATTTGGCATTGTTGTTTTTTTGGTTGAGCACATGATGTTGTGCTCCATTCAAGGAAGAGCTCCTTCTGTTTGCTAAAGACACTGTCATGACAGGTTCTATAAGGGTATAGGCAGCACCAAATAAAATGACAAAATCACTACAACTGCAGACTGCACAGAGAGTGTTTAGTTAGTGTGGAAAAAAGAAATTCGGAAGTGCAAGCAAAATTGTAAGACTTAGTTCCAAGGTTCCTTTAAGACAAGTCATTTCAATCAGTGTCCATCGCCTCTCGGGAAACCATTCCAGTCATGCAAGTTCAGCGCCTATCTCTTTGAATGGGGAAACGTCAAATTCTCTAAAGCTGTTAACCAAGCTTATGATTAAATTTCATTTGAAATCACCAATGAAATCTGGCAACAACTATCTCATAAATGTTGTTTCTTATGTTGAAAGCAATGCTTCTTTTTGTTTTTTATTTATTGCCCATTCCACTTTCTCCCATTCGTAATGGTGTGTACACCAAAAGTGACTTCAGTTCTCACGAGTAGATTACATTCAATGCAAAGACGCTAATAGATGCCAGGCGATGCGATTGCTGTGATATGCTCAGTCGCTTCTTAAACATAAATTGAACGATGACTTGAGCAGAAAATTTGCAAGATGCACTGTTGCACAAGCCAATCAGGGAAGAGCTTATTGACATGTCCAGTTGTATCAGAAAATGAAGGAGAGTACAGTGCGATGATTTTATTCATGTGAGTGACACGAAAAACTTCCCGCGACTCGAGTAATCTAGATGCGAATATTCGCTCCGCTTTTGGTGTGCACACACCATGAGTCATAGGAGCACAGTTTTGGTCTATATAAAGTCTTTGCTTGCCACAAAAACACAGAGACTGACAACGGGATAAAAGTGTAAACCCTGGCAGTGTTTTACAAGATGGAGAAATCTGATATATTGATTGATGTTTGGGTGTCAATCTGTACAACAAACTTGCTGAGTTCTTCGTGACAGGTAAGCTAAACTTAAAGTTAAAAGTATCTCTAATATGTTGGACCTTTTATCGTAGTGTACTTTTACCTGTTGCTGTTAAAGACCCATAAGAGCTGTGTTTGGGATGTTTGAGTTGGGGAAGACGTGACACGCAAAAGAAGCATTTGCAAAGGTTTGAAAACACACTTTATTTTTGTAATTCCACTAGATGCTATAATTAGTTTAGAAGCTGACTGGCTTTAACAAGTGCAAACTATTCTAACTCAAACTTTTAGGGAAAATGTCTTTTGAATAAAGATTAAAAGAGTTTGTCGGAAGCTCAGTGGTGGACGTTGAAGTTACATGACCGTCATGTAGTTCGTTTATACTCCACATTTAGCTTTTTTGTTTTGGTTGTTCATGATGATGAATAAAACGTGTAAGAGTCTAATTTTTGTTGGTCTCAGAGTTTATCTGCAATAATACAGAGGCCAATAAAAAATTCCAACTGGGTTTTTGTCAAGAGAACCAGGATGATTTAAACATCTGGGTCGGCCTACAAAAATACATTGTCACTAGAGCACTCAGTAATTGGCACATTACACATTACTGAAAATAACAATAATGTGTAATTTTTTGTTGTTGTTGTTGTTGTTGTTTTTTTTTTTTAATTATTAAAATTAGTTTTTATTTTCCCATTTAAAATTGTAGTTATATTTTTATTATTAATGTATTTTTTCATTGTTTTGTGTTGATCTTACATCAACATGATGGTTTCCTGTATAGAAAAGGTGCAATATTTAAAATAAAGAAAATAAATGGTTCTATCTTTCTTACAACCCACCACTACCCACGTTCATAAAGCTCAGATGTTCCATGGTGGATTTTTTGAATAAGTGTTTGGTGAAAATCAAGTGTTGCTTATATGAAATTCAGTGGAACAGGAAGTGGTCTAGTGGTCTTGTTAAACCCTAAAAGACAAGCTGAATGCAAAAGTGGATGTAATGTATATATTTAATATCTGTATAAAATCTATAATTTACATTTTGAGCAAACAAAAAAGATTCAGTCTTATAGATTTGACTGAACCAAAGGGCAGAACTACTTCAATAGTTTTCTTGACTGATGTTGACCTTCATTTCAATCCTTCAAGGAAGACATCTATGTATGATGTCAGTAAAGTGCCTGGTTGGAGATGGAGCAGACATCTAAAGTTGAGTTTCATTCAGAGTTGTGAGAAGTGAGTTGGCTGCTGCCGGGTTTCCTGCAAAGCCGCCACATAATGTACATTTCTAATTATTGAATCAAACTATTCAGAAGTACTCCAGATCATATTATATTACAAATGAACTGGGTTAAAGTGTGAATGATCCTGATTCCACATGAAAAATGGAGTTTGGTTGCTGTGTGACTGTAGTTGATATGTGAGAGCCACTCACAAACAGGCCACCATTAAATCTGGTATTAACATACATTCACAGTAATCAAATCATAATCATATAGAGCATATATGCTAACTTTAAAAGGTGTACAGTTAACGCACCAAAGATGCATAATGAATACAAAAAAAAAGCATTCAGAGGTGGTCAGGGAGGTGTAAATGCTAATGCATTTTTGGTAGACTGGTAAATATCCAAGTATTGTGTAATAGAAAAACTGCAGTACAAATGATCTTCATCTGTCCCTTTTTCACAGACTTGGTGAATTTTCTGTCATCATCTATTCTTATGTCATTATTTTCTATTTTCCCCCAAAATATATAGACATATGTCATGTAGCTGACCTACCTGGACCATTTCACCATTATCAGCTATCATGTATGTATGGAGCCCCGGACATGACATGCAAGAAAAAATAAATAAATAGTGCACTTGATTTACTAAAACATGCACACGATTAATATGTAGTTCCCTCGATTTGCTAATTCTTTCCCTCGATTTATAAATCGTGTGCACTATTTAGCAAATCGAAGGAAAGAATTAGTAAATCGTGCGCACAATTTATAAATTGAGGGAACGAAATAGTAAATCCAGCACACGATTTAGCCTACTATCCTGCATGCCATGTGCAGGGCTCTGTATGTATGCCATGGAAATCATGCAGTTATCCCAGTGGAGGTACATTGGAATGCACTGTGTAAATGCAATCCACCTAACTGAGATACTATATGAAACACATGTTTGTGTCAGGTGTAAAGGGGGCCAAAGACACCTGTGAGGACTCACCCATGAAGATTTCTTCATGAGGCACTTTTGCCAGCATCAGACTGCAGCAACGTTTGCATTCACTGGTACATACCTCTGCAGTGCCCAAAAAAAAAAAAAAAATTAAGCTGTTAAATTGGAATTACTGAGCTATACTATTTTTTTACTATTATACTATTACTATTTTGAGCCATATAATGATAATGACAAACTACAAACTAGCAAGTGTTGCTTTTGAATTCAAATTAAGTTGTGCTTTGCCCATGCACTGCTTTACATCTGGATTTAAAATTAGACTTAGCATTCACATTGCTGTGAAAGTGTTTGTTCTGATACCCAATAACATAGTTTTTACCTGAACGCAGCTGTTAATGACAGTTCAATTACTGTGATAATACTTACTTTGCGTATGTACCAGACAACAAACAAAACAATGGCCACCGAGATCGCAGCAGTAACGACAATGGCAATAATTGTGACTGCACTGGATGATGTAGTGTCGTAGGAATTGTCTGAGGTTAAAGTATGGTCGGGTGTTTCAGTAGTGAATTTTGAGATGGACATTTCTGCGCTGATGGTAAAGTGTAATTCTGTAAGGGTCAGAAGAGCAAAAGCATTTTATAAAAATAGGCTGAACTTCTCTACAGCCCATCTTAACCCCAAAACAAACAAAAAATGTGTAATTTGCAACAGTTTGTAACACATGTAAGACATACTCACTTTTGACAGTAACATTATAAAATATCTCTCTGTGTCCTCGTATGGTTTTTGCACTGTAGCATCTGTTGTAGGTGACATTTTGTACAATTAGACGGCCAGTCTCTATTGAAACCTCAGGTGTTCTCGAGCTGGTGCTGCAGTTATCAGCAGGGCCACAGTATTGACCAATCACAGTCAAAGTGATTTTAGTCTGTTTTTCACAATGCATTTTGTAAAAAATAGTCAGTCCAGAAGCTGTGAAGTTTAGGATAGCATTTCCACCCTCAGTTACATCCACCACCTCATATTGTATACAGGAACCTGACAAAATGAATATTTGAACTGTAAGTAAATGATCAGTTGCTCAATATGTGAATAACAGATTTACAGTGACACATTCAGAAGAACTGTGGCAAAGGATTCAATAAGATGGCACAAAAAAATGGCGCTAGTAAATCTGTTAGTTTGCCAGCAAGGCTGATAACCTATTTGCATAATCTCAAAATGGCAAATATCGATACAAATAATCAGCCACTGACCCGTTTTTTTAAGATATTTGCAATATATTAAGTTACTGAAATAATATTCAAGTTTTCCTTATGAAATATAACATAAAAATATTCAGCAAAAAACCTAAACGTTGCATTTTTCCCCTTCAATAAGTGGCAGATTATGAAGAAATCTTTGTCTCAAAATCTAGCGAGCTTCCTGCCAAAGTGGAAGTTCTGCACTTATGCTTCACAGATAAGACAATCCCACAATGCAACAAGCTTGGACCAAAAATAAATAAATAAATAAATAAACAAAAATAGTTTAAAAAGTATGTGTGCTAAGTTTTAGCATAGCTGCACGTGTGACTGTTAGACATGTGCAACATGGACGCTATACAAGTTAGAACCACTGCTGGCTGTATGTTAACATTAGAGTCAGCTCCTGCGCTTCACATGACAAGCGCTTTTCACTGGGAGCCTATCACATCAGTCATTTATTTGGCTCTTAAAAAGGATTTAGCTTATATAGTCAGACCACATGTTTGCTCATTCGCTTTTGAAACAAAGCCAGTTTACACAGACAGCACACTAAGCACAGACAAGATTGAACTCGAAAAAGAAACAATTAAAACAATATAAATTATGTCTTACCTGGGGCAAGTATCAGTATGATCACTAAACCGCACAACACACACATTCTGATCATAGCTTTTCGTCAAATCAGTTTTAGAGTTACGCTCGGATTCACTTTAGCGTTCCAACTGTCGTTCTGCTAAAAAATCCCGCCAAACTCTCCTTAGATTTTATGGTGAATGGCACCAATGTTAGGGTTGGCGCCACCTAATGTCTTGGAGTGTGGAGTTTTTTTTACCCGTTAACACATACTCACTGAACAAATACATAGAATACATAGAAAGAAATGGTGTAATTTTCACATCCATACATTCTCTGGGTAGATTTAAATGTAAGTTTATAACATATATAAGATGTATCTCTGTATCTTTTATGTTCATTGTTATAATATCAACAAAATACATTGAGAGGGTTTAGGATGGATGTACATACATGACACACAGGGGAAAAAATATTCAACATGTTTTCAAGTTTAACAATTCACATGAATTTTTTGACCAGACACTCAAATCTACACAGATAAAGAAATCATGATATTGCAATCCATAATATGTGGAATGACACAGGAAAAAACTATTGAACACATTAAGAAAAAAAACAGTACACCAAGGCAAGGCAGGTTAATGCATGTTAGAAAAGGGCTCACTCACCTCTGAAAGCAAGTATACAAGCATATCCTGATGGGTTGAGGCAAAGAGCTGTCCTAAGACCTTTGAAACAAGATTGTTGTGTCACATAACAAAGGCACTGGTTACCAAAAGATTTCACAAATCCTAAATGTTCCTGAAAGCACCATTAGGGCCATTATCCTCAAGTGGAAGGAGCATTACTACACCATCAACTGGCCATGCACAGGAGATCCTCTCAAGATTTCTGATCAGGGAGTTGGAAGAGTAGCCTGAGAGCCAAGCGCTCCAGAAAGATTAGAGGCAGCAGATACAGCTTTCAAAGAGATATCGGCCATGCACTCCACCGCCACAGCCACCATGCACGCTCACTCGGGAAGGCTCCGTTATTGAAGAAAAGGCATGTTGAAGCTCATTTGAAGTTTGCTACACAACATTTATAAAAGCCTGTGAAGTACTAGGAGAATGTAGTCTGGTCAGCCGAGACAAAAATCTATCTTTGTGCCACACACCATGTTTGGAGGAGGAAATTGCTCTGCATTAACCCTAAAAATACCATACCAACAGTGGAGTTTGGAGGTAGTCTTAGCGCACAACCTTATTGTTTGAAAAAAAAAAATTTTTTATTTTTTTTGTCATTTTGAGTGAAAGTTCCGAAACACGGGAGGTGCCACCCATTTTTAAAATGCAGTAGGTTTGTTCAGAAAAAGATGGATAGACCAAAGATTACACAGAACTGATGACAAAAAGCCAGCAAAGTGTTGCTGCTGTGTTCTAGTGCAAGAAAAGAGCTAGCTAAGAAGTCACAATAAATTCTGAAGAAATTTAGCTGCAGGTTCGCGTAAAAATGACGTCATTTGCAAGCATTCCAGATTTGTGTCCGCAGCCCAAGAAAGCAATGTACATGAGCAGGGCCATCATCAACACCGTACGAAACATATTGACTGAGAGTAAGTTGAAATGGCGTTATGGGCTCTCTAAAAACACTGTGCTGGAACTTCAAAAACTTTACAAAACAGTGGTTCGGAGCCAATATCAAACAGACCGAGTCACATGATTCAACAAACAATCCCAAGGTAAACTCATGATCCAGATTCTAATAAATGCTTTTAACTGATGTACAAAAATCATAAAATAAACTGTATAGAAATGTCATTTAATGATATTTGACAGACTGAGTCACAGAAGTATAACACTCTTCACCAAATGTTTTACTTCTGATTTTATCCTGCAGGATACAGTATGAGAAAATGACTAATGCACAATGTAGTTCACTGTACTATACTTGTGTACTACTAGGATATTCCATAATTAGTTTCCTATTCTCCATTATCCAACATTAAAATCTAAATGAGGCATTATTATCTTTTGTTCAGAGAGTTTGTAAGTCAATTGTTCTGCTCTTACTTACATTAATAACAGGCATTTTGAAGACTGTGAGTGTGAGTCCTGCTGTGTTGCGAGCACTTGTAGCCATTTAGAGGCTGTTTGACTTGGCAGAGTGATACATGTGCTGGCAGGACGGATTTACAGCAAATACAGGTGAGGATTTGCAGAAGGTAAATGGGAAGAGTTCAGTGAACTAAATGACCCTTCCAAAACAGATTACAAGCTAGTTATGCAGCTGGAAATTGGATAATATTGCCTGATAAGAGACCCACAGGGGTCCAGCCGAACCATTTAAAGAGGTCAGAATGAAAAGACTGCGAGCTACTGGACTTGCATAAATCACCTCATCTCAGGTCAATGATGCTAGATTAGATTATCCTGTTAGGCTGGCCACACACTTGATGATTTTAAGCCCGATTTGCACCCCCGAACGATCTGGGGGGCGTGGCCTGATTCAAGGCTGGTCGCAAACCATTTTTTTCCCCAAAAAATCCTCTATTGTGTGCTGTTAGGATTATTTAAAGAGCGTCCCCGAACTCAAATCATAAATATCAAACATGTTTGTATATATTATACTGTATATTAAAGTATTAAAGTATTAAAGAATACAAGATTCTGGGTGTAGAAACAATTTTTACTCAGAAATTGCTAGTAAATTTCACAATTAATTACAAAGCAACTAACATATTGAATTAAATTTTTAGTGTAGAACCAATGAGAGTCCAAAATGTATGAGTCAGAACTAGTGCTGTCAACCGATTAATCACATCCAAAATAAAAGTTTTTTTTTATATACGTAATACATGTGTGTGTACTGTGTATATTTATTGTGTTTATATAAATACACACACATGCATGTATATATTTAAGAGAAATGTAAATATATTTATATAGAATATCAATTATATGAATATAAATATATACATGTAAATACAGGTAAATATTTTCTAAATATATACTGTATATGTGTGTATTTATATATAAATGATAAATATAGACAGTACACACACATATTATGTAAACAAAAACTTATTTTGGACGCGATTAATCATGATTAATTATTAACTTTTTTTTTAAATCAAAGAATCGGTTCAGAAATAGTACTTTTTTAAATCAAAGAATCGGTTATGGAGCAGGCCAAAATAAAATATCAAATATAAGTCCATTTAAGTGGGAAAAAAAATGAATTCAGTGAAAACAGTCAATGGAGCATGCCAAAATAAAGTTATATATGGTAAACATGAAAATGATGGATAAGATTTGGGACTGTTGTAGAACAAAGTGATTGTAAACCATCAGTTTAACCAGTCAGAAATGAGCTACAGGAGTGAAATCACTGTTATGCATGAGCATCATCCTTGGTAGAAGTTGTGCATGGCAAAGAAATAGAGTTTCCTTTCTGTCGGTCACATTCAACGTTATGTTAAATAACATTAGGGGTCCCCTAAAGTCTTTCAACATAACTTCTCTGTTCCCTCCGTCAAGGAACGAGGATATAAACAGTAACCAAGATGTTTCATGTCTCTGTTATAATTTGATTTCCAATCTGATGGATGTTCAGTGAAGAATTGATATCATCAGAGTCATTTTGATATCATGTAGCATTAATATAATTCACATAAAGAAGTGAGAAGAAGTGTTGTAACAATTTCAGACACAGTTCTGCCAGAAAAACATATGGTCTATATGGTTAGTTAATGTGTGAAATTACTGTAGATGGAAGTAATCTGTATCTGGAGCAAACACTGTCTGTTAATTTACTCTGCACTGGATGTGATAAATTTGCTGAAAGTGATTCGCATCCTCAATGAAACCCTCTTAGGTGGAAACAGGTTCCTCGTCTCCACATGAGTATTCCCATTTACGCAAATCACCCTCCCTGAAACAGAACTATCAAGAGATCTTCATGTCCGGTGATCTGCCATGTTTCCTCTCCCCACCATGGCAACACTGTACACAGAGTGAGTGTTTTAATGAGAGAACTGTCTCACCCAGGTTCATCACTCCTCTCAGGATACATACGACAACATCTTGTGCACAAGTCAGAATTCAACTGGCGTTCCTGAGAGCCTTACGTTTGCCACTGGACACAGTTTTGCCAGCGATGCCATCATACTTCATCAAGCAACACAAAGCGCTGGTCAACAAAAAACAGCATCACAAAGGTAAGCTGAAAGAAACCTCTAACTTTCTAATACAATGTACACTACCAGGCAAAAGTTTGGACATTTTGGCCAAATTTGTTTCACAAACATTTTGATACAAATGCTTTTGGTTAAACGCTTGGAATTTGTTTTTTCAAAATACAAACTGTGTGCACGTATGAATTTGCTTATACTTGTGTGTGATTTTTTTTTTTACAATTAAATATTAGATTACATTTGTAGAATTTTTTTCAATACTACTATTATTATAAATTGTGAAATGTGTCTAAATTAACTCTAGATCCAAAATAGAAATTTAAATTGTATAAATTTTAATATTATTTTATAAACAATATGAATTTTGTTGTAGAAATTAGTGTATTTTAATATTAATAAAATACATAACATTAAAGTTATTAAAAAATGCACACATAAATAAATAAAAATAATCAATCAATCAATAGGTGTTTCCTAACTTTCAACTGCCAGTAAACTATTATATCTGGAATCGAAATATTAATATCTAAAGTCTTTGTTTTAATTTATATGTGTGTGTGTCTGTGTGTGTGTGTGTGTGTGTGTGTGTGTGTTATGGTTATGTATAGTGTAGTTGTATAGTGTATCTATGTATTTAATAGTTTTGTATAAAAGTTTATCTGAAAAAAATAATAATAATAAAAAAAAAATGTAAAGGTTTGTCCAAAATTTGACTGCCAGTGAACCATTAAATACATTCAAAATCCACATTTTAATAATATTTAATATATTTTATTGTAGACATTGGTCTTTAATGTGGTAACATGTTCAGTAACAGGACGAGATTTGCTCAAGCCTATTAAAGGAGGAAGTGTCGTGCTGTGTATTGTGAGATTATCCTGACTGGCCCAACAGGTCGCATGCAATAACCTCACCCTTGAGCTTATGGGACGCTGCAAAACCAATCACTGATGTGGCCCATCACAACTGACTGAGCGTTTTCATTTTAGAAATGACTTTTCGGTGGCTTCAGATTTAATGTGTGATTCAAAAAGACAGTGTGCGTTTGCTAAAGCCTTCAGTAATCCCATAAACTCACTCTAATGTCACTGAGACGAGTACGTGAACGCTGACTCATATTCCTCCTGGTAACTGTTGCCGTGCAGAAGTGATCTACAATGTCTTGCTTTATAACTGTTTCATGATGACTGGTTATTCTTTTGATTCTGGTATGAAAAGTGGCATTTATTGTGACGTTCTCATGCATTAGTGCGATGAAGCTGTAGTTGCATTACCACTGCTATTACTCACATCTGTGTAATGCATTATGAATGTTTATCTAAATAGATGGTTTTTCTTGTTATAGGCTGAATACCACTTAGCAACCAAAAAGCAGTGCCATGGCTTTGCAGCGTGGGAGTTATGCACATGCAAACGCACTCACATTTTCAGAAAATACACAAATGAACTCTGGTTTATTGTCAGATAATGTTTTAATGCAGTTTCCAGCATATTTTAATGGTTCACTAGTGTCAGTTTTAATCTGCTGATGCAAGGTATTCATTTTTAAAAGCAATTTTGTGTACATACGTGCTGTCATAAAATGTTAAAGCTTTAAATGCTTCAGATATTTGTATTGAGAAGTCTATTTAAAAAAAAAAAACATTGGTTAAAGTGATAGTTCACCCAAAAATGACACTTCTGTCAATATTGACTCACCCTCCACTTGTTCCAAACCTGAATGAATTTCTTTCTTCTGTTCCCCTTAAAATAAGTTATTCTGAAGAAACAGTTGATGGTAGCCATTGACTTACATAGTAGTTTTTTATATTATGGAAGTCAATGGCTACCATCAACTGAACCATTTGTAACCATTACTCACAGTACAAATTTCCATATAAAGTTAAGAAAAAGTGGAAAAAATGGATACTTGTGTGTGATTAGCTTGATGTAGTTATCAAGTACAAATTAGATTTTATTAGGATGGCATAATAACATTAGTTAATTAAATATAGCCTACAGTTTTTTATCGTTCAGTCTAGTTAAACCAAAAATGTTGCTACCTAATTTTTTATTTTTACATTAAATTTGACGGGCTTATTTTGTCCATTGTAAGGTGACATCACATGTATCACATAGTCCTTGAGAATCCTCCTCGCTGGCCGATCCTCCTCCTTTCAGCTCATGTAATCTCCAACCTGTTGGTTATATCTGTGCGCCTCTCGACGGGTTTAATCTGTCCAGACTGCAGCGCGCTTTTGGCAGGAGAGTCAGAGCGGGGCATCTTTTGCGCACTTGCCTCTAGGTAAGTCAAAGACGGGACGCTGACCCGAGTAAAGCCATTCCTGTCCCATTCACAGACACCAGACGGGACTGATAGAAAACAGGTCAGACTTTAAATTACTGTGTTCATGTTAACGTGCAGTTATATTGTAATTAATTATATTTGCATGCAATACATGGGCATTGTAATTTAAAGTGTAATTTTTATCTGACAGTTTTGAGTGCACGCAACATCAACTTCTCTTGGATTGATGACTGAGTGATTTGCAGAGTAAATGCACACTGCATATGAAAGATTTTTGCGAACCGATAACACTGCATTAATTGCACGGGAAAGTGCATCGTTGCATTTCGGACGCGTTGCAAATGTCTGTTTCGTTGAGATCTGCGCAGCATCCTCTCTGCTTGCATGTCATTGTTTGTTACTGCTGTCCTTGCTTGAGCCTCGATTGTTTCTGCAAGAGACAGAGATCGTGCTGGAGTTGTTACAGACCTGAAGGTAAGGTCAAAAACTGGCTGGGAAATAATCACCCTTGCATGCATCAGTATGCACGTTGTGAAAGATGATTGATTAATGCATTGCAGGCATATTGAAGGTGGACGCTGGTTTGTGCATGAACAGATTAGATCCCGTCGTCAGTTGCTTATTTACTGAGGTGTATGGGGCATCTCGCGCGGGGACATGCGCTGCATGCATTTAACGACCCGTGCTGAGCCGCATGTTTATGTTTGTCAGCAGGCAAAATATGAGAAGCACTGTACAATAAAGGGGCTGCATCGTAAAGGCAAAACCAGGCAAGTACAGAATGATGTTCTTGTGTGAGCAAGTGTATCGCAACAACTTTGCTTTGATTATTTTGAAATGTTTTGCACTATTGCAATATGCATTTTAATATAATAATTTAAAACAGAGGGAAACAAAGGGTAAGATCAAACTGTTTATGTCCAATGATTAACTGTTATCTAATATGGTGAAAATTATAGGTTTATCAAGGCATTGTTAGAATTTTCTGTAAAATATTATAAATATTATATGATTATGCAACATACTAAAATTAAATGTAAGTATACTTTGATGGGAAAAAAGTTATTAAAAAATATTGTATTTTGTTTTATTTTAAATATTTATGCATTTTCATGAAATGCTGTTTTATTCAAATTTATTATTAAGTGAATAATTTATAGATTGAATATTTTTAATATTTGTCTTTATTTAAATGTAAAATATTTTGTAAACAATTAATATATTTGTAATTTTATAAAGTGTGTTTTATATTTATTAATTTTTTTCTGGAAAAAAGACTTTATTCTAACTTATTAATAATTAAATATTGTTTTTTAACTTTTTAGCTAATAATATATTTGTAATTTAATACATTTGTGTTTTATAAATTAATAAAATTTGAATTTAACATTTAAATAAATGTAATATTTTAGATATTTATCTTAATTTAAAATTTATATTCATTTAAATTTTATTTTAATCATTAATATATTTGTAATTTTGTAGATCATAATATTTTAATGAATTTTATAAATTGCATGCATAACAGATTGTTTAATGTATTTATTTACATATTTATTTATTTATTTATTTATTTTTGTTGTTGTTGTTGATCAGTCCCTTTTTTATAAGTCTACATAGATATTACTGTTTGTTATGATGATAATGAATGCATGCAACCATGCAAGGTCACCTAAGTCCTTGTGTTCTTTGAGAGCTGAAGTCCATTCATGCCTCTTAATTGGATGTTCCTTTTCGCTTTAGGTTACTTAATTTGTTTATTAAGAAGTCTGTTAGTGGTCTACTAATAATAGGATACAAAATACTTCATTCCATAGGGTTTTCTCCACCTTGTGGTACTCAGTGACACTTTTAGTGACAAACTTATGATATATTGGGCTTTTAAAGTTAATAAAATGCTGTTTTAAGGTCGGCTCAGAAGATCAGAGTCTTTAACCTGTTATATAAGCAAGAACTTCTCTTAACTTACCAGAATTCAGTACTGCTAATCCCAGAGAAGTCTTTTTTAAGTCTTTATATTTGAACCTTTTTTTGGAGAAACCTCAAAATAAACACAGGAAACATGGTGGGAAATAGCCAGTCATTCATGCTGCAGTTGCTGGGTTGTTCAGTTTTCTAGATGTGTTTTGTTGAAGATTATGACGTTATCAAATGCATTCAATCATTTGATGTATGTGGACACCTTCGTGTTGGGTTTGGACATGCAAGAGGTGTAATTTGGACAAAACCCACCTGCCAACTCCATAGATATTCCAGTTAAAATAGAATCAGAGATATTTCCTTTACAAATGTGTCATCAATCATAAAGGAATCTCAAATCACCTAAACTCTAGTATTGAGACGCACATACAGTACGTGTCTGTACAATGACCAGCCAAAACCTGATTAGGATTTTCTGACAACCGTCTTAGTCATGTAGGACAGCCAATGAGAAGCTGTGGAATTTTTAAACAGGGCATCGCAGGTCAGTGACACACTAAAACAGGCTGATAGATGAACACACTCCCAATCAGGAGTGAAGCATCGACTGTCCTTCAGTAGCTGATCATGAACATGAGACTTGATTCTGTATTATATCAGGAACCCTAAAGGATGCAAAGGAATTTTGATCTTGATTTTTAATTTTAACTTGATATATATATATATATATATTAGAAATCAGGCCTCATGGCTCCTGGAATATTAGGGATTGTTTTGGCTGCAAGTAAAGGTATATTCACAAATCTTTGATTCACTGCCCCATTTTTCAGAACAGATCAAACATATCACGTCTTTGTTGGTCACTTTATAAATCTTTACAAATATGTTCTTTTTTATCCTCTCCAGAAATCCCTGTAGAAGCTCACGCAGAAATGGGGCGAAAGGAGGGCGACTATGATTGGAAAAAGAGCACGGATAACATCCAGGATGTGTTTGAATTCATGGAGGTGCTCGGATCGTAAGTACACTCTTAGTTCTTATTATTTATCACTTTATAAGCTAGGAATGGTTTATTAACATAAGTTTGTCAATAGGGTAAGCTGACGTTTTTGGAAGTAAATATATCCTAACAGAATTTATGTCACATGATGTGCAATTTTATTTTAACAAAATACACCATAAAAAAAAAAAAAGATTATTGGAGTATGTTGGAGTACATTTTACGAGATTTCATTTCATTTGAAAATTGATTCATTTAAACATTTTCTTTGTAATTTTAAAAAAGTTTGTAATTATTTGTGAAAATTTACTTTCTGAGTCAAAATTGTTGTAGATGGTGTAGAAACTATTTTTTTACTTAGAATTTGCTAGTAAATTTTATAATGAGAATTACAAAGAAACGGCAACAGATTGAATGAAATGTGAAATTTTGAAGTAGAAAGAAGTAGTTTTTTTGTAAAACTTATATGAATAATCTGTTTTATTTACATTTTTGAAAAAGTATTTTTTTTGTAAAACTTATATGAATAATCTGAGTAAAAGTATTTTGTATTTTTTATATGGTTAATTTTTTTTATTTGAATTTTTTTTTAAGTTTTTTTTTTATAGTTTTTTTTTTTTTTAGTGTTTATTTTTATTTTTTGAAAAAGTATTTTTAACAGTTGAAATATTTTTTACATAATGTACCATTTTTTAATGTCTGAAAAATCATTTTTATATAAAAAAGTGTAAACGTTTTTAAAAAGTAAGTAATTTATATTGAGTAGTTTTTTTTGTTGATTTTTTTTGTTCCGGAATTAATTTAAATAATAATAATAATAATAAAAAAATCTGTGTTAGGCGTCCCGTTATAGACATTTCCAAGAAAGTTGTGTTTTAAGTGTGTTATAGACCCACTGAAAGGTTCCAAGAAAGTTGTGTTTTCTCACCCACTGGGTAAATGATTGACCCATAAATGGCAACTTTACTGGGTTTACACTGGCCTTTAGTGGTTTATGAGCTTGGTAATTAAAGTTAAAAAACTCATAAGCTTTTATCTTTAACATTTTGAGCCTTGTGTTGTGATTTGCAGTAATTTGATAAAGAAAACAACTTTTTATTTATTTTCTATTTCTGTTTCTATTTATTACTCTGAAAAGTTTAACACTATTGGTCTGTGATGATGATGATGATTTTAAAACATTGATCATTTCAACATAGACTCAAACAATTGCAAGAGTTTGTAGGCGGGACTAACTGTTTGACCAGCCAATAGGAAGCAGATGGGAGAAATGTTCAGGAATCCTCTCTGAATACATTATTTCGGTTCTGTTTGTTGACGCTTCTTCACCTTGAATGAAAATGAATTATGATTTAGATTGTGAATAAGCTGTTTAAGTGTGTAATCTCAAATCCATTATCCCATCTGAGCAACTTAACAGGTCTCAGACTGTAAACCAGACACCAGTGATCGGGCCCCGCTGTCCTGAATCGGTTGTGATGTCATTGCGAGGGCAGAAAGCTGACTAGACCATGAGCTCAGCAGACATGAGCAGCTGTACATTTCCTCTGCTGACTGTACAGCGATCACCAAGCAGAATAATGTTTCTCCAAGGCTGTTGTCCCCGAAGACAGACACTATGAGATCAGCACAAGCGTCAGAAACGCTATTCATGTTTCCATTCATGACTAAATGATCAGCTACAGTGGGATTTGAATGTCTCTGTCTTTGTTTGATTGGCTGATGTTTAGTTTTATTCAGTCTGTACACTGTACAAAGAACAGGAACAAAAGATGTGACTATGGTTGTACCTTTTAAAAATATAGACTTTTGTACATGTACATGGTACATGGCTGCCCACTGCTCGGGGTGTGTGTTCATGGTGTGCGTGTGTGCACTACTGTGTGTGTGCACTTAGATGAGTGAAATGCAGAGCACAAATTCAGCTTTTGTACCTTTTTTTTCTGTGAGTGGAGAATTCAGGTCACCATGTGTCTGTCATTCTCATTGAATATGTTTGTAGGTGAATCAAGGGTAAAGCACAGGTTAAGACACCTCCAGACCTGAGTGTGTTAATTGCTTTGGCAGACAAGAACAGGGATCACAGGCGTCAGTGAACAGCTAACAGGATAGAGACAGATTTGCAATAATCCACTGGACATGGCCTGCAATGTGCTGTCTATTGCTTTGATGCTGATTTTGTGTGTGTGTGTAAGTTATTATTATACTCAATTATTTTCATTAATTAAGGCAAGACACCCCAGGTGAATATGGTAAAAATGTAACTTACAAATATGACTATACTTTCCCACTTGAAATTAATTTTTTGTATTAAGATTTCTAAAATGTTATGTGTAAACGAGGTATTATCTAGTTACATGTGTACTACTTCGCATACATTTCCAGACAATGAACACTCCTGTTTCATTTTTTTTTTACATAAAAAGTAAAAAAAAAAAATAAATAAAAAAAATCAATTTTCACTCAGAAATTGCTGATAAATTATACAATTTATACAAAAATATTACAAAGAAATGGCAAGTAACATTAACATTAAACGTTATCATTTTGAAGTTGAAATACTGAATTTCTTGTAAAACATATCTTTGCTTTATTTACAACTTTGAAAAATCTCTTACAGTGTCGTTACAGGAGGGATTTTTGATATCTCTTGTTCTCACTCTATAAATTATAATACTGTCAATATCCAGAAAAATTAAGTATTATAATCATATTTTAGGAATAAAAATCAGTATAAAAACCTTCAGAGTATAGAGAGGAATAAAACTGTATAGTGTATATAAGCACTAGTGAAGAGAGAAAAATAAAGCCTTTAAAGATATGTATTGTAATTGAAAATCACGTTGTCCTCAAATACATAAGGTGTGAATTAAAAACCAAAAATCTGACTTTACAATTCACACAGGTTCTATAAAGTGAGATAAATATCTAGTTTTGGCTAAACTAGAGCGCTGTCACAACCTGCCCTTGCCTACGGGTGTTCGTGACACCAGCGGGGCATTATGGGCCGTGGGGAGTTGAGCACAGTGGTTTCCACTGACAAAAACAACCTGAATTAAACTCCCAAAATCCCTCAGCAGGCTTCTATTGGACTTAACACCCATCAGGATGAAGTACGGCATCTAAAATTGGCTTATTTTGGTGAGCCAGAGATTCTATGAGGAATGTATTTCATTGACAGTTTTCTTTGCCTTTGGGCACATTCTGTGCACTGACCTTCAGTTTGAGCTGTATTTAGATTTTATTATTTATTTATTCATGCATTCATTGAAATCCATGGTGGTTAATGAATTCAGAACTTTCTAAAGGGTTATGCACTCATGCCCGCGGGTGAAGGAAAACACGCTTTTGCATTCAGTGCAGGAAAATGGTGCTGTGGGAATATGTGTTAGACGCTGGCAGTGTCAGGGAGACGGTTGTTTCGTGCTGCTTCATTTGTGCGTGGGAGGCTGAGATTGATTGTCGGAAGCCATGTGTGATGTAGCACTTCTTTTGTAACAGGCGTGATTTCAACCAGGAGTCCAAAGCATTACCAATTCAGTGTGAGCTCAATAAATACCTACGCTGCAACAACTGCTTATATTTTAAGTAGCAAGCAGAAATGTTATACAGTTAAAAATAACACATTTAGTGAGATGTACACTCAAAATACACTGCAGATATATCTTTTCATACTTATTTTAAGTATTAAATGCTATTAAAATATTTTATACAGTTAAAAATAATACATTTAGTAAGATTTACCCTCGAAATATTAATAGAAGTGTATTTTAAGTAGTAAATGTTATTAAAATATTTAACACAATTAATATATTTAGGTTTACCCTCAAATTATACTGTATTATTTTGAAGATAATATTTATTTTAAGCATAAATGCTATTAAAAACCTTTATGATATAGTCTCTTAATATTTATTTTAAGCAGTAAATGTTATAAAAACAAAATTATACACACAAAAATAATACATTTAGTGAGAGATACATTATATTCCCTTAATATTGTTTTATATTCTCTGAGAAGTTATATCTTATGCAGATTTACTTTTTTTTCTGATCTGTTTACGTGATAATGAAGACAAAGATGCTGATTAAAATTTTTTATTTTCACAGTGTAAAAATACAGATGGGAAAACTTCAGCTATTAAACGCTGATAAGAGTATTACATGAGTTATATGAAGATTTGCAGTGGGTAAATCAGTGATAGCATACTGTATGAAATCTCAGCAAGCATTCATTATCGCCTAGATAAGACTGTCTTATTCAACCAATCTCATGCTAATTGTCGTCGGAGGTCTTTCAGTGCCAGCTGACCTGCAGGCCTGTTTATCAAGGCACCTGGATACCGGAGCCATTACTCTTTCCATTGCGTAAGGGATTTCACTTATAATCTTTGTCCCAGGACAGCTATTCCAGGTTACAGCTGAGGATAGCATGGAGAAAAGAAAAAAAGGAAGCCCTTTTGGTGATCTTCCAAAGCCCCTTCCCTAAGACCCACCATTTAAATGACCAATTTAAATAATACTAAAATAACACTGCTTCTGAGTGGTTGCTAAGGTGATGCTAGGCATTTTCTCGCTGTCCTAATTCAAAAATGTCTACAGGATTTGTATGTGTATTATCAAATGTGTTTATCTGATAAAATCAATTGCACTTATAGTAATTGCTCCACACGTTTCTTCATCTCGTCAGAGCCCTGGCCACTTTCACATGTACCTTTCACATGCTAGAAACGCTACAAGCATTTCTAGCTGTTATTAACTAGATGACTTGCATTGCGGCACTGAGTTCTCTGCAAGGTTTAAAAGGTCACATCCTCACCTTCATTAACACCTGCTTTGCTCTCAGGAGAAGAGCCACACCAGTATCACATAAACCAATATCATGCTCTCTCTCAGATCCATGGATAAAAACATAATCCTGGGTAACTGCACATCTGACCTTACCTCATCTTTCTGTCTCTGCTTTCTCCAGGGGAGCGTTCTCAGAGGTCTTCACGGTGAAGGAAAGAAAAACAGGGAAGCTTTTCGCTATGAAGTGTGTGAAGAAGAAAAACAAAAGGGACGTCAACCTGGAGAATGAAATCGCTGTGTTGAGGAAGTAAGACTGGATGAAACCAACTGTGTGTAAAAAGCTGAGATGTAAAAATCTTACAGGAAGAGAAAATGAGAATTTGTTGAAAATGTACTCACACGCTGGCCATCCAAGATGTAGATGAGTTTGTTTCTTCATCAGAAGAACAGATTTGAAGAAATTTAACATTACATTATTTGCTCACTAATGGATGCTCTGCAGTGAATGGGTGCCGTCAGAATGAGAGTCTAAACAGCTGATAAAACATCACAATAATCCACACTACTCCAGTCCATCAACTAAACGTCTTCTGAAATGTAAAGCTTCTGGCCAAAACACTAGCCCATAATCCATAAAAACACTTCCTGTTGTCCTCTCACAACAAATTAATTGTTTAGAAAAAACTTTTTTTGTCTTGTAAGCTGTTGCATATTTCTCTCCTGATTCAGATGAGGTGACTTTTTCAATGGACAAAGCGTTATTATGGACAGAGGAATCATATTTTAGCTGGAGGCAACGGTTTAAAGTTAAAACATCTTAATGATGGATTTGTTTCCTACAAACATGCAGCTTTTCACTTCACAGTATGTTCGCTAATGGACTGGAGTGGTGTGGATTACAGTTTGGAAGGAAACAGAGACTGAGAATAAAATCAAATCCAAGGACATTAAAAAAGTGCATGTTCAGCAACATTTATCCAATGTTAAATTTACATAACCATCTTCTAACTTACCAATCTGTTGTCATATAGGATCCAACATGACAATGTGGTTTGCTTGGAGGATTTCTATGAAAGTCGGACGCATTACTACCTGCTCATGCAGCTGTAAGCACCTTTATTTGTATGAACACCCCCTGAAACCCGTTACTTTAAATGTCTTAATAGCATGATGTTACATTGCTCATATCCCGTCAGCGTTTCAGGTGGTGAACTGTTCGACCGGATCCTGGACCGGGGCATGTATTCAGAGGCTGATGCTAGTCTGGTCATCAGACAGGTGCTGGAGGCAGTCAGCTACCTGCACAAAAATGGCATAGTCCACCGCGACCTCAAGGTACAGAGACGCCACATTCACACTAACATATGCATATGTAATATACTACAGATAAACATATAGATGATGTCAACAGACCACAAACCATGGACTTTCTGCATCTGTATTCTCTCTACAGCCAGAGAATCTGCTGTACTACAGCCCTGATGAAAACGCTAAGATCATGATCAGTGATTTTGGCCTCTCTAAGATGGAAGATAATGGCATCATGTCCACGGCCTGTGGGACTCCAGGATATGTCGGTAAGAATGATTTATTTATTTGTAATAGTTTTAGTTGTAATTGACAACAAATGTAAAATTAATAAAATCTAAATAAAAAGATTTGTTTATTTTTATTTATATATATATATAATATGCACAATATATATATATATATATAAGACAATAAACAAGGTCTATTTTAAAACCAAGTTGTTTCTATAATGTGTATTTCCCCACAGCCCCTGAAGTATTGGCCCAGAAGCCCTACAGCAAAGCTGTTGACTGCTGGTCTATTGGAGTCATCACCTACATCCTGTAAGTCCCTTCCTAGTAGGGATGTCATTTCTAAGAATTTTTTTTTTTCACTATATGTGCTCCACAAGTGAGTTGGACTTTTAAAAACCACTGCTATTTACAGAGAGTGATAAACAGATGCCAAGTTCTTAATTTAGAAACCTAAAGCTGGCTGTTTGACAAAATCAGTCAGAATGAGCCACTGGTTCACTAAAGACATTTAGCCATACTTTCTAACACCACAATGTAGGTCTCTCAGATAGATGGCGCCCCCTGCTGGACGTTTTCATTCATTCATTTCATTCATTCTTCACAGTCTCTGTGGATATCCACCTTTCTATGAAGAAACGGAGACTCGTCTCTTTTCTAAAATCATGAAGGCGCAGTACGAGTTCGACTCGCCCTTCTGGGATGATATCTCTGAGTCTGGTTAGCATCCTATACTTCCCTACTGCTAAATCATCTCATATGATTCTGTAACACACACCTGTAATGTTCTGCCTTTAACCTCAAGTATAATTATTATCTCTGTAGCAAAGGACTTCATCCGCAACATGATGCAGAAGAATCCTAAGATGCGTTATGATACAGAACAGGCTCTCAGACACCCCTGGTGAGTGACCACACCACAGATATTTACTGCTCTTTTAAAGCTTATGAGCCTTAATTTATGTATCAGTTTATGTATCAGACATCTCAGAAATACAAAACAAATAAGACATTGTTGACACAGAGTAAGAGTAAAAAGCTTTAAAATGATGGATATTACTGTGCAGATCATTTGCAGGGTCATTATGGTGAACTAACACTATTAAAAATTATTTTTAGTCAGAAAATTAAGCAGAAACAAAATAAAATATAAATATTAGATAAAAAATAAGCTTAAAAAGCTTAAAATTATTACAAATATGTTTTGATAATTGAAATGAAGCAGAAATAAAATACAATATAAATTTGAGATAAAAAATTTAAGCTTAAAAACAATAATTTTCAGTGATTGAAATGAAGCAGAAATACAATAAAACATAAATATTAAATGAAAAAAATTAAGCTTACATTTTTTAAATTAATTTTATTAATTAAAATGAAGCAAAAAAAATAAAAATGAAATAAAATATAAATATTAGATGAGAAAATTAAGCTCAAACTTGTGTTAAAAAATATTTCTTGTTAATTAAAAAAAATGAATATAAGATGAAAAATGTAAACCAAAAAATTTTTTAAACTAAAATAAAAAATGCTGCATTGGGAACTGACTGAAATAAGTTGAAGACAAAAACGCATAACAAAATGACAAAAACTTAAATTCAAATGAAACAAACAAAAGCTTATTTAAAAACTTAACTCTATAATATTATAAAAAAAGATACTAAAATAACACTGATAATTCAGTTTTGATTTGATGAGAGACACCAAGTTCATATTGAGATGTTCAAATCTGAGCACAGTTTGAGACAATGTTCTGAAACTTTAGCTGAGACACATTTGAGGTTACTTGGGTCTTTTTTTTTAGACTTAAGCAAAGTCTTTATTTGTTTTTCATTTAATCTCATTGCTGTGCAGGAGAAACAACCAGAGAATCCCACAATCCAGAACTGTTGAGATTAAACCACACTAAACGTATTCCCGTCTTAGAGTCTGGTTAAAACAGGAAACAAAATCCTTGTTTTCCACCAGCTCTGGTTTTAAATCCAGCTTATGTCCTGCAGGATTATAGGAAAGACGGCTCGGAGTCAGGACATCTACTACTCTGTCAGTGAGCAGATCCAGAAAAACTTTGCCAAGTCCAAATGGAAGGTAAGGTCATGTTTCATAACTTTGTGTATTCTCGGGTTAGAGTTTGTCTCCAGTGGTTTTTCAGATAACCTCCTGCATGATTACACAATTCAGCTTTAAACATGAGAGGCTGATTTGGTAACCAGTCTTGCCTTTAATTGCTCCATCTGCATGAATATCTGGAACAGACCAGTTTCAGTTTGTTTTAGCAATTGATTTATACCTTGAGGCATTTAAATCTGCAGTGAAGTATTTTCTTGTAATCAAATCACTTTTCTAAAAAAGATTTATTTTACATACACTTTGATCCCCTTTTAATGGCCACCACACACTGATTAACAAACTCTGACTCTGTTAACTTGTGACATTGCACACCAGTCAGTCTGAATCCCACAATGCAATGCGACACACTCAGTTTTACCTTCTAAAATACTACCAAAAGTAATATAAACACATTTGTACATCAAATTAAATTGAGATTTAATTTTTTTTAACTTTTATTTCAAACTGCATGCTGTTTTTTGAATTAAACATGCAACTTGATAAGGTGAATTGTCGTTTTGTCATACTGTTATTAAAACATTTATCGTTGCATCGGTTTCACATGCAGTTTTTTTTTTTTTTTTTTAAAAAGATGATTGGCTGTTTCATTTAATTTAGTACTTTTTAAGAAAATATGAATGACTTATTTCACTGCCATTTCATTTTCACACTGGTAATTGAAGATAAACCTTAGTGCACTGCATTATGGGACACAATGTAGTAAGCTTGGTTTATATACTGCACATTATGGAGAAATTGGGTCTTCATACAGTAGCATTTGCATACTTTGCATACATAACCAAACATTTCATTTTTTGTGTATTATTAAAATGCATCGATTGTTTTTAACTTTACTTCATGTTTCAATATAAACATTTGCTGTTAGCTTGTTTAGTTGTTTCCTGCACTCTGCTGACTGTCTGAAATCATGATCTCCTCACTCCAGCAAGCCTTCAATGCTACAGTGGCCATCCACCACATGAAGAAACTGCAGCTGGCCAACTCTGAGGCCTCTGTCCATGTGAAACAGACGTCTGCGTCTGCGCCTGTGCCTGAGATCAAGGTCATCACAACCTCCACACCTGAATCCGTCCGCAAGAAGATGTTCACTGAGACCCCCAAACCAAACGGGAACATACTCAGTAATCAGATAAACATGGCGTCCGGCTCCACCGAGTCAAAGAGTCAGTATCACCCGGTCCGGGTCAGTCACAGCGAGGCCACCCATGTTGGGACCCTCACCATTGCAGAGAAGAGCAAACATGTGTATCACTCAGAGCCAGCGGACCTAAATGGGTATGTATTTATGTTTAAATTATGGAAAACATGACCTTTGTTTGAATATTTGAACTAAAAGTAACACTGTGGAAATGTGTTATCCAGAAACCACTATTTTTATAAGGTCTCAATTATGACAGCATTAACATATGAACTTATATAAACCAGCCTCAGCTAATAATTTCACATTCAAGAATGCTAACCAATTATGATAGAGGTGATTGACATCTTAAAGGTACAGTACCAGAAATAAACTGGTCAGAGGGAAGGTGGAAAATGGTGATGTAAGACTAAATTATGTTTTTGGTTCAAGAAACTAACATTATTAGTGGATATTGTGAGTGTCATAGTTTACCAGGTATTTAACAGCACACAGGGTTTAAATAGAACATTATCTTTAAATCTTATTTTCATTGTTATTATTAACTGAAACTTTTCAAAATTGCTTTTGTTGTAGTAAAATGAAATATAAATGTTAGTTGAACTTAAACATATTTCACTTAGCCAACACTTGTAATTTTGTAAGTTTTTTAAAGTCAAATGCTGAAATTGCTAAATTGCTACCCTTTTTCAGTGTTGTTATTGTTAACTAAAGCCTTTTTTTAATCTGTAATAGAAATGAAGCCGAAATAAAATAAAATATAAATATTAGATGAAGCTTAAATGAGCATTAGAAGTGTTGCCTTGGCAACTAATCAAAATAAGCTCAAGTGCTGAAACTAAAACCGAAATAAAAATAAATATTTGCAAAGAAACATGTAGCAAAAGCACATAACAAAATGACTAAAACTTAAACTAAAAATAAAATGAAAACTGAAAATGCACAAAGCTAATTCAAAATCTCACTTAAAGAACACTGCCTATTTTACATAAAATATGAAAAAATATGGGACAGGATTTGATTTTATCCATTGAAAATTGATTTGGTTTCCATACATGCTCTAATGAATTACTGTAAATTCTTCAGGTATGCGAAAAGAAGCTCCAATCGTAACGGGCAGAAGCTGCAGACTGGCGTTTGCTCTGTCATGTGATTGGCTGCTTTGGAATAATGTCATTTTGACAGGTAAATATGACTACTTAAACTTTTCATTGCATATTATAAATGTATATTGACATGAAAATGCTAAATGCACTTATTCCACGTGTTCGCTACAGGTCTGTGACCTTTCACCCAGCCACTGGCTGCTTTCTGTGGGCAGGTCCTGCTGCTCTGTCCCGGTCAAGAGTGCTGGCAAGACAACTGGCCAGCGGCCCGCGCTGTTCTGAAATACTGAAGTTTAGAGGAGTGCCTCCAAGCCTGCAAACACACACACGCAGAGCACAAATACAGCCTATCACACATTTGCAGACAACACAGTATCCCTATAAAAGCAGAAACGATTACATGTTAGGTGCTGAACCTCAGACTTTGTATTTTCCCTTGAGGAAACAGTTTCACATTATCTAGGTCAATTAATCTGTCTGTATTAAAACATTTGGAGCAGGGGTCCGTGTTATTGGACACTTGTGTAAGGAGTATTGGGAGTTTTGTACATATACTCTGTGATGCATGGATAGTTTGTATTGTGCAATAATGTGTACCGCAGTAATTCAAGTGGGTAAAACACTTTTACTTCACTGTAATTATTATTATACATTGTATATTGCTGGAAAAAGAAATAAGATTCCAGTTGTTGTAGCTTTTTTTTTGGTAATTTAACTAGAGTTAATGTTTATTTTTCTAATGCGGAAATTATTATTGTATGTTTATCCATTATATATTTTTGTCATAATAAAATTAACACCTTTTACCCACCACAGTAAGTCTAGCCCTGGTTTTGTGCATGCGGAACTCTACCTGACACACATGAACTTTACTGTTAGAAATACTGTTTTGTGACTAATTATCTTGTAAGAGATTATAATGAAGTGTCCTCTAAACTACAGAAAAGGTTAGTGTTTTTGTAGGCCGCTACTGTCCATGTTTGTGCAATATTTTTACCAATAAACCCTCATACATCACTTTGATTTCTCAGTGGTTTAATTTTTGTGTTGCATTTTGTACTTCTTCTTCTTCTTCTTTTTTTTTCTTTCTTTTTTTGGAGGCTTATGTTTAAAACATGTTATTTTTAGAATAACATGCTACATGTCTAATCTACATAAAAAATGTGAAATTAAAACAAGTGATGCACGACTTTGGAAACTATAGTTCTCTCCTTAAATATAAAGTCAAGCATCAGATTAATGAGTTAATCCAAATTTCACAAAAAGCTTATTAATGTGATTATAAGTCAGACATTGAAGTGAGTTGCTGATTTTGTCATTCTTTTGAGGAAGATGTCCTTCACTTGATTTGGCAATTTATTAAAAAAAAAAAAATTATGTTAATCAAATCTCATTTTGTAAGTGGCCTTTTCTGTTTTAAAGTTTTTTTCTTCTGGATTTGTTTGACTATTAAAAAAAGATAATATAAGTATATACTTTTTTTTGTTTCATTTTTATAACTGTACTACCTTAATGGTTTGAATTTTTTTTTTACTGTTTAATAAACAGACATGATTTGCTATACACACTCCAAAATCCCAATCTGAATCAAAACATTCGCAAACCTGCTCCTAAGTTCCGATCTGAACCAAATGATTCGCGATACATGATCTGAATCGAGTGCTTCAATTCCAGTGTATAATTTTGCGACACAATTGTTTAAGGGATACTCCACCCCAAAATGAAAGTTTTGTCATTAATCACTTACCCCCATGTCGGTCCAAACCTGTAAAAGCTTTGTTCGTCTTCGGAACACAATTTAAGATTTTTTTGCACGAAAACCAGGAGGCCTGTGACTGTCCCATAGACTGTCAAATAAATAACAGTGTCAAGGTCCATAAAAGTTATGAAAGTCGTCGTCAGAATACTCCATCTGCCATCAGACTCTGCATCTCTCCATATCACTGTATGCTCTTCTGTATCATCCGCGCCACAAGGAAGCGCTGTTTTCTTTCAAATCAAACCTAAATACACGTAGAAACAGTGCATCCTTGTGGCGTGGAAGACACCGAAGAGCATACGGTGATATGGAGAGACACAGAGGAGACTGTTGACAAAGGAATTGTTGAATAAATTCGTTATTTTTGTTTTCTTCGCTTACAAAAAGTGTTCCCGTCACTTCATATATAACCCAGATTGCACATCTGATGGCAGATGGAGTATTCTGACGACGACTTCCGTACCTTTTATGGACCTTGACACTGTTATTTACTTGGCATCCTAAATATCGTGTGTTCCGAAGGAACCGAGCTTTTACGGGTTTAGGAACGACATGGAGGTAAGTGATTAATGACTAAATTTTCATTTTGGGGTGGAGTATCCCTTTAACTGATTCAGAGTTTTGAAAAGCTCTGCTTCCCCCATCACTACCAGTGGTGTAGTCCTAAAGAAAAAAGTGGTTTACTATTACCCAGTCGCCCCCACCCCACCACCACCACAAAAAAGTTATTGTTGTTGGTTTATTAGTAATTTATATACTAATTTAGTAATATTCATACAGTGCACTCTAAAATTGGTTGACAGATTATTTTTCAAGTAGTCTACTGCATGATTTTCAGGTTGTTCCAGCCCAGGTTTGTCAACGGCATTATTACAGTTTTGTATAATTTCAACATGTTTCTTAGGAATTATATTCATTGTGAAAAGTGCTTCACAGATACATCTGAATTTTATGTTTTATTTTATGCAAGTGGGTAGAAAAAAATAATATAAAATACATATTTCCATATATATATATATATATATATATATATATATATTCTTAAATTTGCTTTGGCTTCAGTACAGTAGAAATATAAAAGCCAATAATTTCAGTGGGACTTTATACATGTAAAAACATAGCTGATTTTAATATTTAGGAAGGGAATTATACTTCCTGCAAGAGTATTTTGCAGTGTGTAGGCAGGGCTGGACTGGGGTTTAAATTCGGCCCTGGACATATCTGCCCCACGAGTTCCCCCCAGAGGGTTTTTCTGGATTATAGGGCCTTCAGTTGGAGTAAATAAATGAATAAATAAAACAGGACTTCTTTTTTGTGTTCCACAATAGGAAGAAATTCATAATTCCAAATTTTATTTATTTTTTTTTCTTTTTTTTTGGTGAACTATCCCTTTAAGAAATGTAATATTTGTAAATAATACACACCTTATTTATACAGTATAAGACATTGCTGTTTATTTTGAATCGGGCTCTTACTGAATCAGTAACATTTTACTTCTATTAAAATGAATTAGAACTAAACATCTAAAGAGAATTAAGTTCTTGCTAATATTAAGATGGTGGTCACAAGAAGTAAAACCACGGTAAATTACTGTGGTGCTGAATTGACAAGCCTATTGGCATTTTCCAATTGACCAATTCATGCATTTTACATTGTTGTGGCTGTTTTCAGCCAGTATGTTCTCATTAATCACACGACTATAAGTTATGATTATAAGTTATGGCTCATTACTGGACCGGTCCACTAGGAAGGTCCCGGTACTCTCGATGGCCAGTAGCCTACATCCCTGCGAGGTGAAAAACAAAAAGCTGCTTTGAGCGGAGTTCTCTTACTGTGATGGTCCTAGTAAACAAATTCAGACTGACCTCAATCCAGCATCTGACCTGCACTCCTGACTGACCTGTACACGTGCAGATCACTCACTTGAGCTCAGATTAGCATCATCATCATCATCACTGTCATCTTACTGCTGAGTTTATGCGAATGCATGAAGGACAGATGCCTCATGTTATGATCGGGCATTTACTGCCATCTGTTAACTGATGATGTGGTAGATATATAAAAAGTAAATAAAATATTTGGTATTTTTTGGTATCATTGTGCACATTTGAATGTTGGATTCAACAGTGGTTTTGGGCATAGATTAGGCATATTTGAATATTTTATTTGACACTGCCCTTCAAAATTATGGGGTCGGTAAGGTTTTTAATGTTTTTGAAAAAAGTCTCTCACCAAGGCTGCAATTATTTGATTAAAAATACAGTAAAAACAGTACTATTGTGAAACATTACTACAATTTAAAATAACAGTTTTCTATTTAAATATATTGTCAAATGTAATTTATTCCTGTGATGCAAAGCTGAATTTTCAGCATTATTACTCTAGTCTTAAGTGTCACGTTATCCTTCAGAAATCATTCTAATATGCTGATTTGCTGATTATTATTATTAATGTTGAAAACAGTTGTGCTGCTTCATATTTTTGTGGAAATGGTGATACTTTCCTTTTTGATGAAAAAAGTTCAAATGATCATCATTTATTTGAAATGGAAATCTTTTGTAACATTATAAATGTCTTTACAGTCACTTTTGATCAATTTAATGCATGCTTGCTGAATAAAAGTAGCCTATCAATTTCTTTAAAAAAAACAAAAACAAAAAATAAACAAACTATAAATAGTCTATATTTAGCTTCACACTTTGAATATAAACATCAACTATTAAAGTAACAGGAGAACATTGTGATCTCAGATGTAGTATATTGCTCTGAGTCATGTTATTGTTAATGAGTTTCTTCCTGTGTACAGTGTGAACCGTCACGTCTGCTGCTCAGCACGGGCTGCGTGTGTTGAACGTGGTTTCCCAACACTGTCTGTGCATCTAGGGAAGAGAGCATGGCACATATGGGAGTGAAACGGGTCAAAAGTATCTGATGCACACAACCACTACAGCACGTCTACAGTGAGTCCCGTTACCCCACATACCCTCTCACCTCATACGCAAGCAGCCTCCCCAGAGACACAGCAGTGAAGCTTTTTACTCCATTTTAAGGATTTGCTGGAATTGGGACGTTACTGAAAGTGAAAGGTCAGCATGTTTGCTGTTTACAAACCCAAAATCATTTTAATGCTAAATTAATGACTCTGAAATAATATAGCCTGATTCTAAAGAAAAAGCTATTGCAATAACCTACATGATTCATGCTGGTACAAACGGCATATTTTGTTTAGCATACTAAATTATAACAAAGAAAGCTCATAATTGCATAGCCTTAATGTTAATTCTCAATTGTCATAAATATAAAAACAAAAAATAAAATACAAAAATATAGAAAATAAAACATATGTTAAAATATATTTTATATAAAATATAAGTACAGTGATATGTGTTTGATTAAATTAAAAAATGCAGTTTAATGTAATATTACATTTTTTTTTTTATTTGAAGTACATTTTTTTTTGAAGCACTTTTTTAATGCAAAATCATTGACCAATATGATTAATGTTGGCATAAATGGCATGTTTTGCTTTTGAACTGCTGATAACTTTGCATATACTGCACAAAGAGTTTAATAAATAATACAGCATAAATACAGCATTATACCATTGCCATCTTAAAGTTAATTTTATTTTGTGATAAATAAAAAAATAAATAAAATAAAATATAAAGATAATAAACATAGTAAGAATAAAGCATATTTTAAAAAACAATTGTATAAAAGTTTTATTATATTCAAATTTATTACATTTTTTTTTAAACAAATTAAAAACAAAGATTTAAATAAATAATATAGCATAAATACAGCATAAGAGTCTTAATGTTAACTTTTGGGATAAATATAAATATTACAAATAAAGATCATAAAAAAATAGTAAGAATGAAACATTAAAATATATTTAATATAAAATTTTATTATATTAAAAATTTATTAAATAATAAAGTAATAATAATACATTTCAAAACTGTCTTAATGCAAAATCATTGACTCAGTGTTTGGAACCTGTTTCTAAAAAAATAAATAATACAGCATAAATACAGCATTATAAGGTTTTTGTGATACATATAAAATTTTTATCAATTAAAATATAAAACGAAAAATATAAATAAAATATAAACAATAAAAAAAGAAATAGAATAAAACATTAAAATATGTTTTACATAAAATATAGTTATATTTAAATGGATTTTATTCAATTTAAAAAATGCAACTCAGGGAAATATTGATATTTAACTTTTTTTATTTGAAGGACATTATGTTTACTTTTGAAGCAGTTCAGAACGACAGCTTTAGTGTACAATAAACTTTATTGTAATATTATTGATTGTCTACATTCATCAGGTTTGTTAATATAGGAGCATGAGCAGAGGGCAGTGGAGTAAAGGTCATTACAGCCAATGATGTGGCGGCTCTTATCATAGTCTAATTACCTGTCTAAAAACAACAAACAGTAGGAACTTACCAAAGCATGATAGTTTTCTGACAGTAAATGACATGCATTTTTATTTCCCTTTACTTACTAAAGCACAACAGTGATGCTATTTTTAATTGCACATTGTACTATCGAAAAACTGTCCCTTTTGGACATGCATCATAGTAATACTATTCTATTCATTGAAATATCCTGAATAAACACATTTATTTGTGGTATATGAATATAGTAAATGCTCATTATCATGGTATATATAAAAGTGCAGTGCATTTTTGCAGTTGAATGATTTTATATTGCTCACATGTCTGTGTTTACATATCATATCATCTGTCTTCATGTGGACAAAATAGTATTTGTTGTTAAACATCACTATATTAAGTGTTTTACTGCTCCTCATCACACCATAAAACTGATCTGTGAACTTAAAATTTAGTATTTGTGGACAAAATAGTATTTTTTGTTAAATGTAGCTATTTTTAGTGTAGTCTGTTTATACACGATCTTCATGTATGTGTGTTTTATGGTGTTTTCATGTGATCACTAGACACAGGTTTCCTCGTTGTCTTTGTGAAACTTGGCAGACAGGATTCATCATTTCGCCAGCAGCCCTGGAGTCATTCACCGCTCACATGAAGCAACTTGGACAAAAGTTGCATCTCCTCTCCAGCCTCATGAATATTCATGTATAGTGGATGTCGATAGACGACCGCTGGCCTTAAATAGACAGAGCATCTGAACACCCACTGAAACTCTGAGGATAAACCTTAACAAGGACTTATTAGGTTCGTCAACGTTTTACAAGTGAGTACATTTTGTCTTATTTATATATATATAATTTTTCTGCTTTGACGCTGTAAAATTTGACATGCACTTTAAGAATGATTGCAATTTAAACGGTAAAATACAATTAAAATGCTATTGTTAATTATTATTTATTGTGTTATTTATTTATTCATTATTTTTCTTACTCTATATGGTGAAAAACTGCAATAGATATAATGGACTATTTAATTTTACAGAAAAGTACTGTTAAATGTATTTATACAAATTCTTTAAGTGAAAAAGAACAATTCAGAGCTCACATTTGATAGTTTTTCAGTGAAAAATATATGTTGTTCAGTTAATAAAACTGTTACATCTTATATATTTTATTATATTTATTATATATATTATATTATATTATTTATATTTTTCATCGAGAGACAGCTACAGTTGTAATTAATATTTAGAATCAGGTTTTTTTTCAGGTTTTCTTCTTTAATTTTAATAGATATAAATACACAGTTTTGGTGTGATTTGTAGTTTTTAGAAGTTTTGTTGTTGTTTTTACAGTATATACGTTTATATTATATAGAGATATGTGTTTATATAAACACATTAATTTATATTTCAGTTTTAGTTTTAGTACAAGTTAAATTAAAATGAGAAATGTTGCCTTTGAAATAAAAAGTTGTTTCAATTTCACTTTATTCTAGTTAATATTTATTTTATTTCAAGTATTTTTTTTTTAAATAATTTTAATAAAAGTTTCAATTTTAGTTAGCTAAAAAAAACAGGTATTTATCTCAGCATGTATTTTCATGCACAAATTGAAAAATATTTCAATTAAATATCCCTTGAATTAAATATTTGAATGAAATACGAACAGCATTTCATGTTGTTTTTAAGATAATACTTCTTACCGGCACTGTTTACTACAATAATTTAGTTCATTTATATCATATATTCATATCATGACCTTTGATTTTTTTTTCTTTCACAGACGTAACTACAACTAATATGGACACTATGCATGAGCTCATCCCTTTTGCTAAGGAAATGCTGAGTGCCGGTCCCTCCAAGGGCTCTCTGAAGGTGTATCTAGTGGGTGGCACGTTCGCTATCCTGGGAATGGTGAGCGGCGTGGTCCAGGTGGCCTCTTCTCTCTTCCCTGACCACGAGGAGCCTGACTTTGAGATGCTGAAGGTGCAGGAGCTCATACCGGTGAAGCAGCAGGTCCAGGAGCCACAGACCAGCATCCCTGAAGATGACGAGATGGATGCGGCGATGGAGGCCAAGGCTAAGGAGCTGCCCATGAACAGACAGAGGCGGATGAGTTTCAGAGCTCACGCTTCATAAGGCTCGTGCCCTGCTGCTGTTAACGCCTACGTGAAGAAAGCTGAGCCAAAACAAAGTTCTGCTTGTGCACTGAGCCGTGAGGAACATGTCATGAGGAACCGTATGGACACAGTTATTGTTCTGAGAGCTGCAGAGCAGCAGGGAGAGGGAAATAACGACTTGATAGTTTACGACTGTTACGTATGTCTGTTCAGATGGTGTAATGATTTTTTATCAGATGATAACTATTTATAAAGGATGTATAAAAGTCATGTGAAGAGTGTGCTATCTTTTACTGCCATAAAATAAATATATATTTGCTCTGTCACTCAGTTGTAGATGATATTATGATTCATATTCATATGTCTGATTTAGAGACTTTTCTCTTTTGTGCTTTTGTGGAATTGATTTTGATATAAAGACAAATCTAATAAATACAATCTTCTCCGTTTACTTTCTTTAAGAAAAAGTGAAGGTGATTAAAATACACTTAAAAAGGAAAAAGACAGCATTTTAACAAACTTTTATTATATTATTAATTATAGCAGGACTACGATGCGGAATTAAGAATTTATGATTCACATTCTTTCTGTGTGAAATAAAATTATACATTTGTTTATTCCTTAAATAATCTGTTTAAAGATTATTTATATCTGTAAAAAAAAAATAAAAATATATATCTTAATTCAATAGCTTGCAATTAAATATATACTCAACAACAATAACTATTTATTTATTCATTTAGTTATTTTAAGGTTTTTCTTGCCACCCGTAAAAAAGAAAACATAACAAAGATTTCGAAAGATTGTTACACTGTTTAACTATGATCCTATATGCATTTATTTACGCTTTGTAATATTCTAATTTAACACGTATTTTTTATGATTTTTCGCGGTCGTGTCTTTTATTTTGGAAGCAAAGCCGGAACCGGAATTGAAGCCTGGTTTCTTTAGGAAGTAAACAAACCCAGGTCAGAGAGGGATTCACAGAGTTTGTGTTCAGGTTGTTTGTTTTGTGTTCTTTCTTTCTTTGTTTGTTTTTATTATTTTAGTATGGTTGTGTGAGTACAGGTGTGTTACACTTTAATTGTCTTTCCTCTTCCGCATTCTGTCTATTAAACGCGGCCAAATCTGACACGTTTATCACGCTGCTGTTCCTGATCAGTTCAGCGTATAATTAGTCTGATATTTACAGTTCCTGATTCTAAACTTGTACTTGTTGGATTTATTGCACACATATCTATCTCTACAAACATATTGAAAAAGCGGTGATTTAAGTTTTTCAGTATTGGCCTCAGATAAAACGATTTTTTAATTTGAACAGTTAATAAAACGTTGACCAAACAAGCTAATTATTTTCATTATTGTGATATTTGCCATGACCGTAATTAAAAATAAAATTAAATAATATATTTAAATAAAATAAAAAATAAAAATTGGAAGGTGTTTACATTATTTGGACGAGAGTGATTTACAGTGTAATATTCACGTATTCATTCATTATGATTTTACAGTCGTAATAACTTTAATACTTGAGGTATTCTAAAACAAACTACGTTAAGCATGGTAAATATTTGCTAGGATGAATAACAGTGGATATGCTTACTGTTAAGTATTAGTATTAAATCATATTATTAGTATGTATTTAAAAAAAAAAAATTAAACAACAGCAATGATTATTATGTTGTTATCATTATATTTAAAGTTTTTTTTGGTTATAGGCACCACACAGAAAAAAATACAGAAATATTTTGCTAACTGTTTTGAATGTGAGTCTATATGAATTCATTATTCAATTATATTTGCAGAAATAGTTATTCTAACTATATTTACAACAATACATTTTTGTTATGGTAAAAGCAGTAAATGTAATGCTTACTATTAATCACTAGTATTAAATCTGTACTAATTTATTATAAGTAAATATTGCAATTAAAAATATGACAAACAAACACAATATAACAATAATAATAATATTATAACATTTAAAGTTATTTTGGGTTTAGGCACCACACGCATCAAAAAAGAAAGATGACACTTTACAATAAAGTTAATTAGTTAACTACTTCAGTTAAAATGACCTAAAAATGAACAATACTTCTACAGTGTTTATTAATCTTAGTTCATGTTAATCTAGTGCTTTTTTATTATTAAAATTTGTGATTTTTATTTTTAGTTTTAGTTGATTTAATGTGAATTGAACTGACAGTGAACTGATGTTGAACAATTTTATTTATCTAGTGTTTTTTTAATATTAATAATTCCCCTTGTCATAACTGATTTTATGATGTTGTGTTTCTTTCAGGTTACAGTTTTGTGTGTGTGAACGATAAATGCATGACCGAGTGTAGTACAGCAGCTCCATCATGTCAAGGAAACAGTCAGGAAAGCCCATAAGGGGAAACAGGAAGTGTGAATTAGAGAGGAAGAGAGACGAGAGAGCGGCCCGCCGGGCTCTGGCCAAAGACAGGAAGAACAGACCTCCAGGAGGAGCTGACGGTGAGGAGTTTGTCAGCTTCTCCAACCAGCTTCAGGCTCTGGGGCTCAAACTCCGCGAGGTGCCTGGAGACGGGTATGTGTGGAGGACTGAGAGGACTGTCACATGCAGACTGAGATCTTTAAGGAGGCAAGCTTCTGTTTCTCACGTTCTCCCGCAGGAACTGTTTGTTCCGGGCTCTTGGAGATCAGCTGGAGGGACATTCGCGAGGTCACCTGCGTCTGCGGCAGGAGACGGTGCAGTACATGATGACACACAGGCAGGACTTCGAGCCCTTCGTTGAAGATGACGTGCCATTCACAGAGCATTGTAAGAGAAGTCTCGTTTGTGTGTTGCCATAAATCCAAAAGAAACTGGACTAAAATAAACTAAAACTTCAACTCAGACAAATCAGATTACATCGCAACTCACGTTAACCTCACTGTTAATAGTTCAGTAGTAGTGTTTGCTTAGTCAAGCATCACTATTAATGTTGCTCATACTTATATTTTTAGGGGAAAAACTTTTGTGCCTCAGACATTTGACAAATGAAACATTTACATTAATTGAAAATAAGAATAAAATAATATAAAACCCCCTTAAACATATTTTGATTCAGTTAGTTTCCAAGGCAGCATTTCTCATTTTCGTTTAGTTTGTTCAGTTTAAAATAACTAGAATAAAAAAAAAAAAATATATATATATATATATATATCTATATATATATCTATATATATATATATATATATATATATATATAAACTTAAATAGACATATCGTTTTAGAATAATAAAACAGGCAAAAACACACATCAGAATGACTAAAACTTAAAGATAAACATGAAAATGTAAAGTATAAAAATAAGAACTAATTCTAAATATTGCATTGATACTGTAATACTGTAGTAATGATACTATAATAACACTTGAGCATATATAACTATATCTGAAATAAAAAATAACTAAAAAGAAACATACTAATAACTAAACGAGACAAATAACTAAGCAGACACACATATTTTTTAACTAATAAAACTGACAAAAACATTATTAAGATTAAAATAAAAATAGAAAAAAACTGAAATAATAATTATTTAAAATACTAAAACCTAATTTGATATATCAAATAGGATATCAGTACTGTAATACTGTATTAATGATACTATAATAACACTGGAGCCTGTAAACAACCAGAAAGAATAAAAATATAAAATATTTTTTTTAAATCTAGTTATACTTGCAATAAAAAAAAATGTATATTAAATAACTAAACCTACTTTATTTCGGTCAGTTTTCAAGGCAGCATTTTTGTTTAGTTTCAGTTCAAATGTAAGTTGAAAGTAACTAAACTATATCTGAAATAAAAAATAACTAAATAGAAACATACTAATAACTAAACTAGACACACACACATATTTTTAAACTAATGAAACTGACAAAAACAACAACAAAAAAAATTAAACTAAGATTAAAATAAAAATAGAAAATAGAAAAAAACTCAAATAATAATAATTAAGCGAGACACTGCAGGTGAATAGGGTAAAAAAAATTAATTAATAGTTATCACCTAACTTACCAAGTTGATTGATTACATTGATAATTGCAAAAAAAAAAAAAAAATTGTATTACAAGTTTTTAAAAATGTTATGTTTAAATATGCAAATGAGGCATTATTTAGTGAAATATGCGTTAATTTGCATACATTTCTAGTACAAAAATCAGTTTTAAAATTCTTGTTTAATTTTTTTGACAAATTAGAGTCAAATGTTTTTACAGAAGGAATTCTGGGTATCTCTTTTTGTCACTCCATAGTTCAGAAAATACTTTGAACAGCTAGAAAACAATATATTTTCACAATTTCTGGGGGAATAAAATGAATATAATCAAGAAAATTATATATGAACAAATGTAAATGTTCCTCTGTAAAAACCTTCAGAATATAGACAGGAATACATATGTAAAGTCCGTTGTGTGTAAGTGCCACTGAAGTGGAGATTTATGGCTCAGTGTTGGAGAAAAAACTCGTTTTGAGAAAACAGCCTTTAAAAATATGTATTGTAATTGAAATCTATTGACACAAATAGATAAAGTGCTATAAAAGAAACACTTAACAGTGTCTTTTGGATGTTTTCTTTCCATAAGTCTGAAAAAACACTTTATGAAAAGCCAAAAAGCCCCAAATCTAAAAATTGACAGATGCATGAAAAAACTGTGTTTTTGCCTGCAGTGTCTCCCCTTAAAATACTAAAACCTAATTTGATATATGAAATAGGACATCAGTACTCTAATACTGTATTAATGATACTACAATAACACTGGAACCAGTAAACAACCAGAGAAAATGTAAAATATATATTTTAAAAAACTGTTAAAAAAAAAATCTAGTTATTATATAAATATATATATTTCTATATATATATATATATATATATATATATATATATATATATATATATATAATATAAAAATATATATTTAAAAAAACTGTTAAAAAAAAAATCTAGTTATTATATAAATATATATATTGAGTGCTGTTCTAGTGCCTTTTTTTAGGGTGTCTATTGTCTTTGAGGAGGTCTTTTTTGTTGGTAATGATGCCATCGTGGCCTTCGCTCGCAGCCAGCAATTGAAAGTGGTTATTCATCAGCTGAACGCTCCACTGTGGGAGGTGATGGAGCATTTATGTCTTTGATTCATGTCATTCTAATGTGTGTTTCTATTAATGGTTTAATACATTTTTTTACATGCAGATAAATGGTACAGAGAAGCCTTCATGCCGTGAGCTACATATCGCATATCGCTATGGAGACCATTATGACAGCGTCCGAAAGACTGGAGACAACTCTGAGAGTCCGGCACATCTGCGTATAGAGGTCTGTCCGGCTAAACAAACATCAGTCACGTACATGAACCAAAGTCTGATATCTTCTGAAGGTAAATGTCTTATTTTTTCTTTGGACAGAGTCTGAATAATCCCAGACGCTTTGGAGACGGTCAGAAGGAGAAGTCGAGAGGCGCCTCTCCCTCACGCTCTCACTCTGAAGATGAAGAGCTGATCTTGAGTATTCTCTGTGATGATAGTCAGTCGATATTTAAATCACTGTCAATCGATTTCACTCTCAATGTGCTCTTCTCACCACTGTTTTGTGTCCGCAGGTCAATCAGACAATCTGTGTCAGTCAAGCCTATCATCACAGAGAGATTGTGCCTCAGGGACACACCCTTTATGTCAAGACATGCAGGCAGAATGTAGTGAAAACACATCGCCAACAGAGGACAGCATCACACTGAAATCCAAGGTGACAACCGTATTATTTTAGTATAATTGGAAAAATATTAGTTTTTATTAATATTTTGAATTCGTTTTTTACATTTTCTATTTTTATTTGAATAATTAATTAAATTAAAGTTTTAGTAATTTAGTAGTGTTTTTGTGATTTTAATTTGTTTTTATTAGATATCTTTTTTAAGTCTGTAATTTTTATTAAATTTTATTTCAGTTTTAGTTATTTTAGCACATCAAGTTAAACTAAATTAAAATGAGTTATATTGCGTTGACTACTAGCTGAAATAAAGTATAAAAATGTACATTAATTGAAATAAAATAAATGAAAACTGACAAAAAAGTATAAAAAATAAATAAATAAACTTGTTTTATTTTAGTTAGTTAGTTCCAAGGCCAAATTTATCATTTTTATTAAGTTTAAAATAACAAACAAAATGAAATGAAAATAACTAAACTGAAAAATAACAATAAATTAAATCAAACTAATTTAGATATAGTTAAATATTTTTGTTTCTATTTTAATATTAAAATCTTATTGATTGTTGTTTTTGTCATTTTTAATATTTTATATATATATATATATATATGTATTTTTTTTTATTTTTTTATTTTAATTTTTTTTTATTTTTTATATATATATATATATATATGTATTTTTTTTTTTAAATATGTCTATATATTTTCTTTTTATTTTTTTTTGTGTTTTAGTTTTAATTAATTTAGTGGATCAGTAAAAGTTTATTTTATTTCAAGTAATTTTTTCATGGTTTTACTTTAACTACAATAATCCTGGATGAAAATAATAAAGTTTTCTTGTTTTTTTTCCTCCCCGCATTTTAGCTCTCTAATAAACAAAGGAAAGAGCAACAGCGGCTAGAAAAGAAGAAGCGTCAGGAGGAGAGACACAGACAGAAGGTTTTACAGGGCAGAGGGTCACATGACCAGAATCAGAACATACCTGAAGCTGTCACTCTTGTGCCAGCGCTCAACACCCTGAGCATCTAGAGCAAACATGGGAAGCTATTTTAAGTGGTCCGTACACTGTGCAATGATCTAGAAACTTAATAGTTTCTGTGTTGTAATAGGGACTGTGTTGTATGACTGAGGGTGCATTTCTTTAGCACGAGGATGACATCAAGATGCATCGGGCTGTAAGCTCTGCTTGAGATTGCTGGTGACTGCATTTTTGTACCGAACATAGTCAAATATTAACTCTAATTAATTTCAGTTGACGCATTTCTGAGCTCAGCCAAAGAACACTTGGAAAGGGAACCAAAATATTGAGAGGAGAAAGAGTTGAAGATTAATAATGGACCACTGTTTAAGCCTGTCGGGGTATTTGATTTATTTGTTTAAAAAACGTTCGGTTCTGTTTCTACATTCAGTTTCTGCATTCGAATGATCATTGATTTAATTTAGCGTTTCCAAACAGTTGAGCAACTTCATATTCTGCAGTGGAATTCTATAAATAAACATTTCAAATGGGATTTAAATTGTGTACTATTAAATATTATTCTCTAAAATGGGTGAATCTCAGGAAATTGGTCAAGAACAAGTAATTTTTTCACTCCAAAATAGAAAATATATTTTGGCTTAAAGCCACAAAAAAAAAAAAAAAAAAAAATCATTCCTGTGAAGCAAAATTTTTAATTAAAAAATGTATACATTTTTAATAATAACATCACAAATTACTGTATAAAAAAAAAAAATCATTGAGTTGTGTGTTTTTTTAATGAGTGTATGTTTGTAAAATAGTGGTAATACCAATAAAATATCTCTAAAAGACATTGCAATTAAATAATTTGGGTAGAAAAAAAACTTTTATGGTCCAATAACAGGGTTGATTTTCTTTTTTTTTCTATTTTGGGGTGAAATGTCACTGAATACATTAAGCGTAAGACTATACGTGAATGTGTCATTTTTCCTGGGAAGGGAAAGGTGCTATATACTGCTAAATGATATTTAATTGCTAAATAAGAATTGCTTAAATAAGAAATACAACACACACACACACATATATATATTACACATATATAATACACATATCTACATATATTTAATTGCTAAATAAGAAATAAATATTAATTATTTAACACACACACACACACACACATAAGATAAAATGAAAAGCAAACATTTTAAACATTAAACAGTTTTAGAAACAAAAGCAGACATGAATTGAAATAGATCCTTTTTTTATTATTTAATAACTAAAATAACAACAGTGAAAACAGTGATGTGTAAGACGTGCAGCTAAGCTGGGAATGAACAAGCACCTTTTCATAATGCAGAAAGCCCAGCTTGACATTATGTTGCAACAGAGAGAAAATATCAGATGCTGAATTTTTTGAATAGCTACTAATTCTTGCATAATGACCCTGAAATGGGATGAAAACCATCATTAAAGACTGTATGAATGAAATGTCTGCGAACATGTTTGCTTGTTAAGACATAACTACAGAGAAAAACATTACTTCAATAAATGATAAATCCAAGTTACTATAAATGGTAAATCCAAGTTACAAGTCCGAATTGTGAGATAGAATCTTGCAAATGGAAGGAAGAACCAACTTTTTTTTTTCATATCGATGAAAACTCAGAATTCTGATTAAAAAAATTAAAAACTCAAAATTCTTAGATATAATCTCAGTTGTGAGAAAAAAGAATTGTGAGTTTATAAAAAATCTTGAATCTTGAAGTTACAGTATGCATGCACAGGGAAAAGCTTGACCCACTGAAAGAGTCACTTTTCTTCAAACAAACCAGTCATGGACCTTTTGAACCACAAAACATCTGTGAACAACATCTGCGAAGTCTTAGTACTTCAGCCACAGTGATTAAGATCCGTGCCAGTTTTCAGAGTTTCACGGCTGACAAAATCTGCAATTATGGTAACGTGTGTAACTCAAGCACGTTTACAATATAAACATTGACCTTAAAGAAAAAACTGATGGAAGTCATTCAGATTCCCCCTAAAACTGTCTCATTGTTCCCATTTCAAACTGTATGGAGAAATCTCGAATATACAGTAACCAACTACACCTCTGATAAATATAACTCAAAAAGCATTAGTAGGATATTTACAAACTATTGCTTTGGCGATATAACTCTTAATAAAAACTTAAATATCTAATAAGTAAACATTCTGGCAATTTAAATGAATATAATGGGTTCAATTGAAAGTCTTTGGTAAAAGAAATTGCACATAAATGTTAAAATACACACAGTTTTAAATACAGCCGCATGATAAAATTGCTAATTTTGTCTGTTATAGTCAAAGTAATAATCCGTCTCTTTCTCATGACCATATAAAGTCGGTAAACCCTGTAACTTTCTCTCAAAATAGACTGTTTAATGTCTTGCCCCATAGACTTCTATTATAAGTGCATTACTGTAAATGTATGGAAGCTTGTTTCTGCCATGGAATAAAAAAGTAATTGTGACTTTATCTCACAATTCAGACTTTTTTCCTCACACTTTTGAGAAAAAAAAAGAAAAGAAAAAAAACTGAATTGTGGGATATAAACTTGCAGTTGCAAGAAGGTTTCAATTAACTGTTTTATTTATCCTTTTCTTTCTGTGGTGGAAAGAATTGTGAGTTTATATCTCCCAATTCTGTTCATGTCATGCAATTCTTTTTTTCTTCAAAATTGCGAGAAACAAAGTCCAAGTTGTCAGATAGAATCTTGCAATTGCAAGGAAGAAGCAACTTTTTTTTTCATATTGATGTAAACTCAGAATTCTGTTAAAAAATTATTGTTAGATATAATCTCAGTTGTGAGAAAAAAGAATTGTGAGTTTATATCTCGCAATTCGTACTTTTTCTCAGAATTGCAAGAAACAAACTCAAGATATAAATTGCGATTGAGATATTTGAGATAATTGCGATATAAACTCAAAAATGGTCTACGGCAGTGCACAGCAAGGCACAGATCTCAGCCGTGGATAGCACTGAACTTGAACACAAAACATTCCTTTGATTCTCTGATTCTTCAGAAGGCCACTTTTGAGTTCAGACTCATTTAGTCTCTGCATTAGAAGCATGGTTTGGGGTTTGCGTGTCAGTGCATGTTGTGTTGGGGTGTTTATAGATCACCATCTATGGATGATGAATATTCAAACAGCTACAGTGTCCTGGACTCCCTTGTCCTCCCATCTGTCCATTTGTGGGAAGTTTTTGGTGTTGCTCATCCCTCTATCTTTCGTGTTTGGCAGAGCGGTGCGCCACAGTTCCAGGTCAACGCAGCTGTGCGGTAACACAAACAGAAGGTGCTGTTGTTATTACAAATGCAATTCTGTGGTAAAATTACTCACTTTAACCCTAAAGAGCCTACAGTATCATATTTAATATGCAAAGGTCTCTAAATGATCAACATCAAATTTGCTTAAAAAAAAAAACACACCAGCTGTGCACAGCCTACTACATGCCTTCTGTCATCTAAATGATGGTTTATACTATTTTAGCAAGTAAAAAAGTATAGTTAAGAAAGTCCCCCTTCAGGTTGTGGTTCACGTTTCTTTTTGCTGTTAATTATTATATATATATATATATAAGTTATATAAGTAAACAAGAATAACTTTAATATTGTTAGTAATATTTCAAGATGGGCTGAAGCAACTTGGGTTTGCTTGACCTCCTCATTCTTCTATTTGCCTGATATATTAAATAAGATACTCAACAAAACTTTTTGTGTAGGTATTTTATAGTTTTGTCTACAATTCAATGAAGTTGCTTTTTTCAGGCTATTATTTCTATGTAATATGAAATATGGATAGCTAGCGGTTAAAATGGGAACTGCAGTCCAAATTCAAAATATTAGAGAGAGTCGTTTCTCCCACCCCTTCTTCCTCAGAATCAACAATCTTGCGGGTTGCCAGATTGAGGACTTGCAACAGGAAGACTTAGACTTTAAGTTGATGAGTTTATTTATCCGTGTTTTATTATGCCTCTTCTCAAAGAATGTTTTAAATGGATGCCAAAACTTTTTAGGTAATGTAGAATCTGCAATCTTATACCTTTTGCTGGCTTTCATACGCCAACTGGCAACCCAGGGTGTTGAAAATACCACTGGTTAAATTAGCAGTGGACAGAATCACACAGACCAAAACAAAAACAGACATTCTGACACTGAACACACATTTTAAAAGTGGAATAACTAGTTGTAGTGTTGTTTTTCAGAGAAGCAATCATATTATGACATTTTTGTGCTTTAGTACATTCAAAAAATGACACTGCAACTTTAAGATGCTTATTATTTAAAATAACCCCTTATCCCCATGTTTCCCTGTCAGGTGTCTCACCGGAGCCCATTTAAGCAGTGCAGCAGAGTCCCTCCCCACGGGCCGTCCGGTACACCGGAGAGACGCAGACGCGGGCCCTGGAGGGCACATGGTTGAGGGTGGTGGAGAGCTGGTTGGGTGGTAGGTACAGGGTGGAGCGCTGGCTCTGACCTCGCTCCCATGTGACCCAGTAACCACGGAGACCATCGTAACTTCCCTTCCAGTGGAGCTGCACTGACTCATCTCCCACTGTGGTCAGCTGCAGATCTGAGAGAGCTGGCAACACTGAGAGAAACAGGGAGAGAGGTCAGGCTTCCCGTTGCTTGCTGGGAATCAGAGGGAGGTGAGAGGGAGGGGATGTGGGAATGATACTGCAGGAACATTAAAATAGGGTGGTCTCATTGAAAAGCTTCTCATTCCAAATGCTTCTAACAGTATGTTAGCTAATATTACACGTTATAAATATTTCAATGAAAATTGATTTGCATCCTTAATCATTTTTATTACATTACCATTTGGGGTCAGTATTCAATGAAAATTGATTTGCATCCTTAATAATCATATATATATTTTATATATATATATAAGTGACTATATATATGTGTGTGTTTATCAGAAAGAATTAATTAAATTGGTCAAAAGTGACAGTAAAGACATTTATAATGTTACAAAAGATTTCTATTTCAAATAAATGCTGTTCTTTTGAACTTTCTATTCACCAAAGAATCCTGAAGAAAAATGTATCACAGTTTTCACAAGAATAAGCAGCACAAGTTTTCAACTTTAATAATAAGAAATGCTTCTTGAGCAGCAAATCATCATATTAGAATGATTTCTGAAGATCATGTGACACTGAAGACTGGAGTAATGATGCTGAAAATTCATCTTTGAATCACAGCAATAACAGAAAACAGTGATTTGAAACTATAATATTTGACATTTTTACAGTTTTTACTGAATTTGTGATAAAAAAATAAAAAGGTGAGCAAACGAGACTTCCTTCAAAACCATTAAAAAATATTATAGACCGTTTATTGCCTAATTCATCCAAATAGAAGAAAAGATAATTTTAATGTTATCTTAAAATAATTTAAGATTTTAAGAATTTTTAATAATTACAAACTTTTGTTGGTCACAGAACTTGGTATTTCGTCAAGGGAAGTGATCCTAACTTCCAGGTTGGCCTACAAAAATACATCAGCAGTCTATAGAAACCAAATGAATGCATCAAAAAATGACAAATAAGTAACTAGATATCTCCATTTTCTAAATTAAATGGACAATGCTTTATAATTCTAATTCATTTCCTGTATTTAAAATAAATTTGAATTGAAGAATTGCCATTTTAGTTTAAGGTTGCAGAACTAAAATTAACTTAAAGTCATATAACTGCAATGTGTAATTTTACTACAAAAGGAAAGTGCACTGATAATGAGATGTGTAATCTGTTGGTTCTTACCCTCCTGTGTACAGACTTTAACCGTCATGGCTCTCTCTCTGCCGGAGGCCTGTCTCGCGCTCACGGTGACCAGGTACTGTGTGTCAGGCTGGAGGTCGGTCAGGACTGTTGTGTTCTGTCTGTTACTGACGCTGACGACCCGCAGCGGGCCTGTAGGAAGCGCTGAATACTCCAGCTGGTACCCCTGGATGAGGTGAGGCAGCAGTGGACCCCAGCTCACACGCACACTGTTAGTGCTGGACTCTGACACGGTCACTGTCGACAGAGTCTGCACAACTGGCTGCACTTCTGGGGTGAAGACATGAGAGAGGAGAACATCTCAGTGTTTGAACACGGTTTTAAATTGACCTTAAGTTTAAATAATCCACAAGAGTAATAAAGAGGGTGCCTGTTGTGTCCCTTAATATTTGTGCAAGTCAACATGGGAACTGTTCACATCCAGTTTAACTTCTAAAACACGGGGGGTTTGTGGGAGGAGAAAAATATGCACTCATTCTTATTTCATGTTGACTTTTTTAATTATTTAGTGGATATTAGATTTTTACTAGTTTTTTGCTTTTTTTTTTGTTTTTCAGTTTTTTCTAGTGGTTTTTTAGTTTTCTTTAATTGTAATAGAGTTAAAATGACATTTTAATATTACAAAAATATAATAAATTTTTTAATAATTTTTTGAAAAATTTTTCATTAATTTATTATTAATTATTTTTTTTATTTTTTTTTTTTTTTTTTTATTATTATGAATGATAAGTAAGAAATTATACTGCTCATAATGAAAATTATTTTTATTACCATTACTTTTTATTATTATTTTTATAAAACAATAAAGACAATGAAAAAAAGTAATGGTCATGAAAATCTTTTTTTTTTTCATTTCATTTCTTAATTATTATTATGCAAAATATTATTTTATTTAAAAAATATTATTTTTATTATGCAAAATATATTTTCTTCTTTTTTTTTGTTGCTTCTTTTGATTTTGGAATGAAATATTTTTTTTTTTTATTTTCCTGAGAGATATATCCTGCTCCTATACATGTATATATATATATATGTGTGTGTGTGTGTGTGTGTGTGTGTGTGTGTGTGTGTGTGTGTGTGTGTGTGTATATATATATATATATATATATGAGCATATAAGACAATGAAAAAGTAAAATAAAAATAATTTTTATTATGAGCAGTATAATTTCTTAATTATCATAAATAGCCAATAATAATAATATATATTGCACCTGGCAGTGTAGTGAAGGTGGCATGAAGAGAGTTGAACTCCAGGTTGGCTTTCGGTGTGAGCGTGACTCTGTACGTGGTGTCTGGATGCAGGTCAATCAGCTTAGCCGAGCTGGCATCTCCGGGCCGCGTGATCCTCTGAAAAGGACCCAAACCAGTGCCAGGACTGGTGCCTGAACCTCCCGTCCCTCCGGTCTGCCCTGTTCGGATAGGACCAAACTGGATATCATAATAGCCGGTGCCAGCCAACACAGGCCTCCATTCCAGCTGAGCTGTAGTGGTGGTGACCGACTTCACCTGTAGCCTCTCGGCCCGGATAATCTCTGCATTTGATTATGAAGAAAGAGAAATAAGAGATGGCAGAAATTAAACAAATCACTCGAGTCACTAAATACACGCCTAGGGCAATTTCTAAAAGGGCACGACACCACCTGCTCTGAATCACTGTGTGTGATCTATGCGTTTGTTTATGTAAATGTCTGAAAGTTGCACATATGTAACACCTTATATATATATGTGCGGAAGAATGCCCAATAATAATAGCAATGTCTAGCGCTGTGGGGGACTTCGCCGGGCTCGAATAGGCCAAAATAATTTCTGTATAAACAGCCCTTCATCTCTTATTACAGTGTCTGCAGGTTTTGTCTGTTTCCTCCGGGCCATTCTTCTCTTGGAGCCGTCTCAAGTTATTTCTGTCGGAGTTGACTGGCATTCGAGATTCCTTCGGCACACTGGGGTGGAGGGACGGAGCTATTCGCACCAACATAAGATCACTTTCCCCGTTAAGAAAACGCTCTCATAAGATTGACTGTTATTCTGGATGAGATAGAAAACCAGGGTCTGTAGAGGTTTTTAAAGTGTCAAGAATTTTGTGTTTTCATTTGATTCAGTCACTGTTAGGATTAATATAAAGCAATAATTCTTATTTGCCATCAGTTACTCACCCTTATGTCATTCCAAACTTGTATTAATTTCTACAAGTATGGCTTTTTATGATTTATTAAAATTGGGAGCTACTGCACAAGGCCATATTTTCAGTGAATAACTATTTATATTCCAGTCTGTTACTCACATAAATAGTATGATTTAGGGCTGCACAATTAATCGAAATTCTATCGCAAAGGCAATAAATCGCGATTAGGCAGAAGCTGCGATTGACATGCGTATCTTTCAGTGAAGCACGGTTTTGTGATCAGCAGTAAATCTCCATCCAAAGGCCAGAGGGCGCTCTCACGCTGAAAATCCAAATATGCCCCAAAGAAGAAATCCAGGAAATGCCTTTCGCTCCAGCTGAATAAACAAAAGATTTTACTGCTTTCATTGATTCAACTTGAGTATTAAACACACGACTACGGCAATATACGGTTTATCTGAGTTCTTATTATAATTTTCATCATAATAAAGTATATCTATAATGAAATGCTAATGAACATAACCTTTATCACTGCTTAGAATACAATGAATTATTCTGTTTAAGAAGCCACATCATCTCACAGAAGGATTTATTTTCAACACTCGACTGACGTTATGAAGTGAATTTGGAGTTAAAACATGTTATTAAATGCAGTATTATGTGCTCTCAGATGGAGCAGCATTTACTACACAGAGCCATAGTTCACTGAGAAGATATGCAAACAGCTGTCATAATCGAGAACGATTCGTCGATTTCATAATCCTACAATTATATCGTCTGCGATTATGAACGCGATTTTGCATAGCTTGTCAGAGAACTCTGCGTAGCAAATGCTGTTCCACCTGAAAGCAGGTGATGGAGATTTACTGCTAATCACAGAAACGGCTTTACTGACTAAATGCGCATGACAATCGTGATTAATCGCGTCCGGCTATTTCAATGGTGTTTTTTACTTCTATAATAAACTTCTAAATCTGTGCATATTTTATTTCTTGTTGACTTTAACGATGAACATGTTTTGAGTCCCAGTATTTCACCTTTAAATTTGTTTGAACGTTTCTGTATATATACATACAGTATATACTGATTTATAAATTTTGTTTTGGTTATTTTTCATTTCTTTTAGTCAATAGAAATTTTCAGCAATAGTTTGTAGTTCTCATTAGATTCTTATTGTTTTAAGAAATTACTTAAAATTACATTTTAATGTTACAAAACATTACATATATAATATTTAATAAATAATAATAATAATTTATGATTATTTTTATTATGAGGATTTTTTTTTTTTTTGGTCCTTTTTGGACCTTGACAGCCCATGGTCAATATTTACTTTTGTAGTATGGAAAAGATCATCATGAACTTATTAGATTCTTATTACTTTATTAACTTCTTAAACGTCTTTTTAACATTACATTGTATTATTACAAAAATACATGAAACATTTAAAACTGAATATTATTATTATTAATAATAATATTTATTTATTTTTGGAGATTGACAGTCTATGGTCATCATTTAGTTTTGTAGTATGGATGATCATGAACTTCTAAACGTCTACCTTTGTGTTCAACAGAAGAAAAAGCCATACAGGTTTATAAAGTATTGAGGGTGAGTACATGATAACAAAAAGGTTTGGGTTTTTTTTTTTTTTTTTTTTTTTTTTTTTTTGCAACATGAACTAATGCAGTTTTTGAGATATTTAATAAACAACCCACCAATAATTGCGTTCCTCAAGTCTTCGCTGATGATGGTGATATCATCAATGTCCACAAAGAACAGGTGCTCCTCGGCGGGTGGACTCACAACCTCTCTCAGCACCTGATAGTTCCCGTGGCCAGTGGAAACCACCAGTATGGCCACGCCCTCTTCTCGCAGCCTCGCCATTGGTTCCTGCACCTCGCCGGGATCCACTCCATCCGTGAGCCACACCAGAACCCTGGGCAGATCTGGTCTGGCACCTCCCGGCACACCCTGTTTCAAAACCTGATTCCTAGCCATCAGTAGAGCGTCCACCGTGTTGGTGTTGCCCTTCAGCTGTTTAGTCCTCCCCAGGGCCGCCTGCAGTCCGTCCTGGGAGCTGTAGGTGTCAAAGCTGAACTCCAGATGGGGTTCGGTCCCAACCTGCAGCAGTCCCACCCTCACCTGATCCGGCCCCAATGAGAAAGGCAGCAGGAGCTCCTTGAGGAAGTCCACCATATGGAAGAACTCGTAGGAGGCCACGCTACCAGATGAATCCAGGAGGACGAGGACGTCGCCCTCGCAGCAGTTTAAAACTGTAGGTGGAAAACAACAGTAGACATTTAAGGAAATGATCTATGCTTTAACATCTCAAGACGGGGAGATGAGTGTTTATTTAGCACATAGCAGCAATAAAACACTCCAGACTTTCCAAGGCATGAGGAGAAAGAGTCTGTGTGAGTATATACAAGCTTCTCGGAATCTCTTTGGTTGTACACTCTTAAAAATCAAAGTTCTTTATTGGCATCTATGGTTCCATTAAGAACCTTTAACATAAATTGTACCTTTTCATTCCACAGAAAGTTCTTTATAGTGGAAAAAGGATCTTTGGATTATTACAATGTTTTTCAAACCAAGAAAACTTGGCTCTTTTAAGAACTGTTCACTGAAATATTTGAGAAACCAAAAATGTTTTTATAGGCATCGCTGCAAAACCCCCCTTTTGAAACTTTCATTTTTAAGAAAGCCATTTTATTGTTTGTCAGCTGTAAGTTTGATTGGTTAAAAAAAAAGCACACATCTTTTCAACAAGACACATGATTTTATCTATCATTTATGCACAAACAAGTTTAATATTTAAAGACTTGGTTCAACCAAAAATGAAACTTCTGTCATCATTTACTCATTTTTGCCTGAGGGTAGAAGTTTCCTTTTGGGGTGTGATAGTCTTGTAGGGCTGCATGATTAATTTGAGTAATCAAACATTATTTAGAAATATAAATAATATATATAAAATAATAATAATAATGTGAATTATTAAAAAAAACCTGCATTACTTTGAAACAAAAAATAGATTATTGTTATTATTAATTCAATATTAAAAATTCATATTTAGATTTGAATTTTTAGTATTGAATTAAAAATAATTCATTTTTTGATGTGCATGCAGTTTTTTAATATCTAAGTGAATATTTAATTATAATAATATTTCATATTTTGTTAGTAATATTTACTACATAAAATAATTTAAATAGTAATATATTAATTAGTATTTATAATAATAAAAAATTGTCATTATTTTATAGTCATATTGATATATAATCACTGCATTTTTAGCCAAATTGTGCAGACAAGCACAGCAAACCAGGAGCTTTTTTAAAACTCACATTTTAAATTGCAATCACAATTTTTTGTTTGAAATTTTATCAGATTTTTCACCCCAAATTGTGCAGACCTTCAGTTTCAGAGCTTCAGATGTTTACTATGGAAAGTTCAGACGCCGTGTACGCACACTCCCTCTTTCCTGACCGCAAACTCACTAAATGTTTATAGAGCACAATAAAATAGGGAGAAACTCTGAGAAAGAACGGCCAAATGGAGATAAGTGTAAAAACGAGTGAGGAAATTAGTCCTTTGCGAAGGAAGTCGGCTTGAACAGTAGAAGCTAAAAATAAGGATAAGAACACCGTAGTATTTATTAGCATACGGAAGAACTGGGAGCTTCACAATATTTCAGGAGATGGAACATTTGATTTGGCCGTTACAGGAATTTCCTGGCAGAGTAGCCCTCCAACCTAGAGCAGCATGATAAACATAAACAGAAGGGGGAAGGAAGAGACCTGCTACTGGATGTTACAAGCGGGAGGTGGATGGACGATGACGGAGAAACAGGGGGATGTGAGAATTGGCTGTTCCATATTATGAAGTAAAAGAAGGACTGTAGAGGCTTTTGCATAAGTCCCTGAAGAGGAAGAAAGACTGCGTGCAGAAAAGAGCAAGAGAGCGAGTGGGTGGAAGGCCAAAGAGAGCCAAGTGTTCGGCAACTAAAACAATCCAAAGTCGCCCACCCAAGTCCTTTGAGAAGATCTGGAGGCATCCAAACCAATTTGAATCAAAATACAAAAGAATCTTGCAAATCTTGAACTATTGCAAAAAATATTTGTAGCCCATTTTTTGCTTGTTTTGGGGACAGAAGTCCTGTGTCACCAATGAATTTGGATGAAACTTAAAACGGTGTGCATAGTTTGCATAGTTTTCTTCTGCTTTGCTAAGAGAAAAGAGCCCATCGGGACACTTGAACCTGCGACTGCTAAATAATTGACCTTTGCCAGACCGCTTGGAAGCAGGGTGCAGTGGCACTTTGCACAAAAACTCCTGAAGTCAAAGCCAAAATGCTCTAGGCTCTTCCAGAATTACTCTCTGTGAGTCACTTTTGGTGTGTCTGTGGTTTTGTTCAGACAGGCAGCTAAAAATTTGTTTTTTTGGCACATCACATTCTAATCTGATTTGTTTTTTATAGTCTGAACACCAGTACATTATGGAAGCTTGTTTTTACCACAGAATAATAAAGGTAATTTCAACTTTTCATCTCACAATTCTGACTTTTTTTTTTTACTCAGAATTGCAAGAAATTAACAGAATTGTGAGATATAAACTATAAACTTTTTTTCCTCTGAATTCTGCACTTACATCTCGCGACTCAGTTTTTTTGTTCCCGCTATGGAATAAAACCGATAATTGTGTAATTTTTCTTGCAATTATGAGTTTGTCACAATTGCAAGTTATAAATGTATTTGCAAATGAACATCTCTCAATTCTAACTTTTTTTTCTCAGAATTGTGAGTGTATATCTCGCAGTTCTGCATTTATGCCTCGCAATGTTTATATCTTAGTAAGTTCTGACTTCTTTTGAGAATTAAGAAAAGAAAGTCTATATTGTGGCCAAACTCAGAATTTCTAGGGAAAAAATCCTAAACTGTGAGATAAAAGTCACAATTACATTTTTCATTTTTTTTCCTGTAGCGAAACAAGCTTCCATATTAAACACATGAACACTGATTTTTACAAATCCACACATACATCCATATGCAATTTGAAATCTGACTAAAATGTAGTTTTTGCGGCATATCTGCCTCAAATCTGTTTAGATTTATAGTCTGCAAAGCAGAAAATCAAGAAACCTAATCTAACCCATGTGCAGTCTGATTAAAATCATAGTTTTTATGTCATTGGCATGCAACAGATATGTGAAGTCACACAAAGTGCACAATCTTGTATGAAGCTGTGTCCAAATATGATCATTTTGGCTCTCTCGTTCCTCGTATAGTGAACTACTGCATGTGACTTCCACTATGTAGTGAATGAGTGAGCGAGTCCGTGCTTTTGGATATAGTGAACGCATAAATTCCTCTGTTGCATATCTTCTATCATGCATTTCATGATTTCAGTGGGATGTCATGACAGACATCAGCAGAAGCAAACCTTTATTTTCTGCCATTTGATATGTTTCTCATAACCCTCGAGCAGTGGATAGCCTAACAATAGTGACTGACAGAAAAAATCCTTTAATTCGCATACCTCACTCAAAATGTATGTCTGCGATGTGCTGACAAGTTATTACAGTTCTATTCATACAGCTAATACTCACTTGTGACTCATTTGTGAGACCTGAAAATTTAAGGCATTCACTTCAATAATAGAATCATATTAAACACAACAAAATATATAAGACAACACCCAGGGAGAAAATGCTTTACTGCAACTTAAAACATTTATGAATAGACCCAATTCATATCAAGTATTTGGTTATTGCCAATTTTTCTTTTGCTCATATCACTTAAACTTGGCCCATATGCTGTAAAGGACAAGAATCTGACACGCATGAAGCAAAATGCGTTTACACGTGTGTTTTTATTTTTCTAGCTCATGTTTGTAATGTATGTATTCTGCTGCTCCTTCAGTCATGTTTAACAGAAAGTATCTCAATATTCCTTCTTTCATTTGCATTATTGTTTAAAGGGCTTTAAGGTCTTGATCTAACCAAGAATAGAACAGAAATGCACACTAAGGTTAAAGTTAACTCAGCATTGATCAAGGTAATTGTTAACACTTTACACTTTAATACGGTTCGTTATGTTAACATGACTTAATATGCAATAGTTAACATGAAATAACTATGTAAGTTTCTTGGTTTTGCTAAATAAAAGATGATCTACCCTTCTGAATCAGGTACTGACTGATATGACTCACCTGGATCAGGAACTGACCACATGACTCACCTATCGAGTTTTGAATATACCTTTGTTTGTAATTCACCTGTATCGGGTATAGAGAACTGTGTAATGATTCACCTAAACTACTTGGAGTTCTGAATTAAACAATATGTTTCACGTATCAAAGTACTGAATGCTCAATCAGTAGCTATAGTTCACCTAAATCACACCCTGAGCCTTGAAGCTAAACACAGCCTATCGTTCTGGTTTTAAGACCTCCTGAACGAAATGCGCTTGACTCAAATGACTCCGAGTTCCGAAATAAAACATGTGATTCGCGTAAATTATGTACCGAGTCCTGAATAAAAGAATTTGATTCACCACAATGTCAAACTAAGCTCCGAATGAAAACGTGACTGAAGAGACTCACCTGAATCAGGTACCGAGTCCTGAGCGTCTCCTGCGCACAGAAACACGCTGAGCAGAACACACGTGAGCGCTCGACGGACCTCCATGATGGACTTCATGCCAAAATTACAGTCAGTTCTGGACGTTTTAACGCGTCTACATCGCCTAGCACAATTTCTATTCAAACTGTACTTTTAAAGTCGCATTCAACGCAGGCACTCACCGGAGCTTTTTTATTTATTTTTTATTAAACTTCAATAAAATCGCAGCTGCAGCACCTGCGCGGTTATTCTACATGATTTACGCGTCGAGAACGAAAAAAAAAACACGAAACTTTTCGCTCTCACATAAGCAGCTCAATGTTACGGATTAAAACGCTCTCTGTCTGCTACTGAATGCGTCAGGTTCCCTCCTTCCCTCCCACCCTGTGTGCTCTGCGCACTCTGCGCACTCCTCCTCCACTGATTTAGACGGGTACCAGCGTCACCATCTTGAACCTGTGCCCGGATTCTGGTCCTTCTGATCTTTATGTTACAGTTATTTTCTTGCTAGGGAACGGGCAAATAATATGTATCATTATATGTACATGATATACAAGTATATAAGTATGTACATGAAACTGCTCTTTTAATCATTTCAAATAAATAATATAAAATTGCATAAATGATTCTTGAACTGGCCAAAGTATTTAAAGGGACAATGTTACAAAAAAACAAACAAACAAAATAAAAAAACCTACATCTAACATTAGATGTTACATTTTGATGTCAAATTCACAATTGTTTTATATAGAATTGTTCTATAGATTATAGACTGTTACATCAATTGCATTAGAAGAAATTGTAATTAAATTTCAAAAAAAAAAACCTTTTTTTTTGTGGGAATAGTAATTAAATTGCAGTAATTGTTTATCGGGAATGCATTACACCCAACATGTATGCATAAATACATGCTTTCATGTGCATGTCCCTTTGTGGAACAGATGCAGATTTTTGTTTGTGATCTTAATAATAACCTCTACTTATGAACTTATTATCGTTTTATTGTGTTTGCCTTACAGGTATGAGGGCAGACGCCCCTAATAACAAACACACACGTGAGTCACTTCAGTCATGTGAGTAGATGAAATAAAGTCTTACACAGAGTTTAAGTATATAAGGAAGTAGTAAAGGCAACTTTCTGCCAAACACTGATCCACGTGCGGCATATTTCCCATACACTCTTAAAAATAAAGGTGCTTCACGATGCCATAGAAGAACCTTTTTGTCTAAATGGTTCCATAAACATCTGAATTCTTCATATTACAAAAAGGTAAGAAAGAGATGGTCCCTTTGACTGAATGGTTCTTTGTGGAACCAAAAATGGTTCTTCTATGGCATCGCTTGAAGAACCTTTTAAAGCACCTTTATTTTTAAGAGTGTACAGCGTTAAAGATCCCTAAAGCTGTGTTCACCGTTACACACCTACTAAGCAAACAGATGTGATATGACATCTGTGGCGCTGAATTGATTTTCAGTACCTTAACCGCAATTCCTCCTTTGAACTATCCCAGGGCAAACCCCATGGAGAGTTCAAAACCTTTGCAGAGATTGCAAAATGAATGACTGGATATTGCACTTCATATATATAAAATGAAAAAATGTGATCATGCAACACAGCATTGCTGCACCCAACCAGTCTAGACACACAGCGCCCCAACCCTCATATGACCGTCATCATTTCTACAGTGTCCAGCAGATTCGTTCATCCAATAAATCAGGTGCATCTGTGCACCTGGAAAAATCTGCTCTGGAATGTACATAAACAGCATTCGTATTCACTCGTAAAGCAAATGGTACAACGATACTCTGTTATGCTCATCAAAGGTGAGGTAATATCATTCCAGAGAGTGTCGAGAGTGGAAATAAAGTGGGAAAAGAGTGATTTGAATATCAAATAGCACTGCAAAAAAGTTGTTAATTAAGGACCATGTCAAAAAGACAGAGCATGGACTTTCCACTTGTGTTGAATTTCAAGGGCTTAATAAAAACAGAAATAGGTGACTGAGTTCTCAGCCAAAATGGCTAATAGCTGTTCAAGTGAGTATGGTCTGGGAATTGCTTGATCACATGATCTCACTAGGTCTTATATGAACTGAATTGCGAGTCATTGGATGTGAGTGGATATGAGAGATGGATACAGGCATGGCACTCACAAATAGTGGAGTGGAGCTCCTCAGAGATAGCTCAGCTTTCTCAGTTAAAGGGAAAGTTCATCCTAAAAATGAAATTCTGTCATTTACTCACCCTTATGTTGTTTCAAACATGTGTGAGTTTCTTTCTTCTGTTAAACACAAAAGAAGATATTTTGAAGAATGTTGATTACCAAACAGTTGCTGGTAGCCATTGACTTGAAAAAAAAAATAATTAATTCAATAGAATGAAAATACTATTAAAAAAAAAGGATGATGTAAGATGTTTGGTTACAATTTTTTAGATCATGTTTTTAGATTGAAATATACTGAAAAAACGAGGCAGTTGCAAAGATGCTGTGGGTGGTTGCTAGGCAATTGCTGGGGTATTCTGAATGGGATATAGGGCGTTGCTAGGCAGTTGTTAGGAGGATGTTGTGGGTGGTTGCTAGGCAGTTACTAGGGCATTGCTATGTAGTTGGTAGACAGTTGCTAGGGTGTTGTGGGTGGTCATTAGGCAGTTGCTATGTGCTTTCTAGGCAGTTAGCTATGTGATTGGGCAATCACAGTGTGTTGCTAGATTCTGGGTGTTGCTTTGGTGGAGCTAAAACTGTTGCTGATTGCTACACAATAGTTAATCATTGTGGGTGGTTGCTATTGTTGCTACAGTTGCTAGGGTGTTGCTGCAGTGGTGTGGTAGCAGTTGCTAGGGTGTTCTGGATGGTTGCTATAGGGCATTTATGTGTGGTTGCAAGGTAGTTAATAGGGTTTTCTGTGTGGTTGATAGGTTGTTGCTGGGCAGTTGCAAGGGTATTTTTAGTGGTTGCATTGCACTTCCACTTCACACTACTCTATTTCTATTTATAATTTCCATTCTATTTCCAAAATAATAAAGATTATGATTATGCAGGATTTTTACTCGGTAAGCAACACTTTTTCAGACTCGGTAAGCACTATACTTATTTTGATATTGATTTGCATAAGCCAGGCTGGACCACCAGTGAATTCATACTAGTTTAAACTGGTTACAGTAAGCAGCTCTTAAACGCCCTCAGAAAGAGTTTTCAGTATGTAATTGTAGAAAATACTAGTTTTTAGTGAATCGCTCAGTAATTCTCTCAGCTGTTAGTCAAAGACTTCAAGTCGAAAGCAGCCTGATTATCGCAAGCATGAGAATAAACAAAGCCATTATCTCATTTCTGTTATCTGTGCACAGAAATGCAGGCGAAGGAGGTTGAGAGCCGATAAACACAGCAACGATAATCAAAAGCACTCAGTACAAGGAGCCCGTGAGGCCCGTTCGCTAATGAGGACCAGACAGAAGACATAAATAATGAGCTTCCATGCAAAAACCAACAATACTAAGGAGTTTCCCCATCCCGTGTTTGTAAAGATCTGCCTTCCTGACTCTAAAAGTGACTCTTCAGTACCTGCGTCACTTTGACATCTCTCTTTGTGTCTGAATGACCTGGCTTTCCATGCTCAAGGTTTGTTGTTTGTGCACATTTTATGGCTTCCCAGATAGGCCCCATGTGTCGGTATACATCTTAACCTGTAAAGGGCCTGTAATCTGTGTTTATTCACCACCTTGTACATGTTTTGTATCTACAGCAATCATTTGCTCATCATGGGCATTACGCATAATGGAAAGCTTTTTCCATCCTTATAGGTTTCAGGAAAAAAGCAGCTGTTTCATCACAATTCCAGCATTCAGAGTTTCCCAATTTTATAGCACCAACACCCAATTTACAACTTTTCCATGCTGCGCTCCCACACTGTGTCTCCCTGCCAGTCCATCACATCCAGCACAAATTGCGACAACGTTGGTGCAGCTACTACCCGTGAACAAGGGTCCCTGTTACAGCTTTCCAAAAAGCTCGGAAAGAATTCCTCACTGGAAGAGAAATTTCCAAAAAAAAAAAAAAAAAAGCTATTATATTTGTGAACAAATACTGTACAATGATGCCCTTGTGTCCTCTTTTGGTGTCCACTAAAGGATCCTTTATTTAGAGTGGGTTTGTGCTAGAACCAATCATTTTGAATGGAAAACACAAAATGTCTGGGGTTAAAACTAGTAAAGCGCCTGTAATCTTCTTCATTCAGCTCAGATTTAGTCACAGGTCATGTGAGTAAGTGTGGATAAAGGGCACTGGGCGGACTTACTGACTTGTCAATGGGTGACAGGTCATTTTCTCATGAGAAGAAGCAGCAGCAGAGGTTGAAAAGAGGGTCTTGATCCAGAGCGGTTTTTATACGTAAATGCATGCAGATGCACAAAGAAGTCTTGAAGGTTAAAATGCAATAGAAAAATGTAATAAAAAAAGTATATATATCTTTCTTTTTTTTTTATTTAGTACTGCCCATCATTGAGCATCAGACTGATTTTATGTTTGTATACATGCATGTATGTATTGATTTATTTTGTGAAGGGTTGTTTTTTGTATTATATGCATAAATATGCATGTGTGTTACTTTGCATGTAACAAAACTGATGTGCATGTTTTAAAATTGAATAAAAATGTAATCACATACATTAATTAATCTGACAAGACAACAAATTGTAAAATCTAAAGAACTATTGTGGATACCAGCTCAAATCATTTGTGACCCTGGAGCACAAAAGCAGTCTTAAGTCTCTGGGGTATATTTCTAGCAATAGCCAAAAATACATTGCATGGGTCAAAATGTTTGATGTTTCTTTTATGCCAAAAATCATTAGAATATTAAGTAAAGATCATGTTTCATGAAGATATTTTGTAAATTTCCTACTGTAAATATATTAAAACTTAATTTTTGATTAGTAATATGCATTGTTAAGAACTTCACAACCTTAAAATCGATATTCTCAGTATTTTGATTTTTTTGCACCCTCAGATTCCAGATCCTAACAAACCATACATCAATGGAAAGTTTATTTATTCAGCTTTCAGATGATGTATAAATCTCAATTTCGAAAAATTGACCCTTTTGACTGGTTTTGTGGTCCAGGGTCACATTTTGTCTTGAACAAATTTGATGACAAGATAAGTTCTGACTGCAGGTCATTGAGATTCTTACATATTCGAGCACAGTTTGAGACATTGTGGAGACAAATAATGGAGTCTTTCACATTTTACGTTGTCTCCATTAAATCTCACTGATCTGTCTAGAAGAACACTTAAGATGTCTCATTTATGATGGGAAACCCATTTTTAACTTTCAATGCAATTTAGCCTTTCCCCCATCTTGGCCACAGTCTTATACAGCTACAGTTTTCTGTTATATTTCTCCTTAGACGTATCATGACCTATTCTTCCACTCCCCACCCCCATCATTCTCAAAAGACTGTCCAGCTGCCTTATTCCATAGAAACACGTGTATACACAATCACACAAAAAACTCGCTCCATATCAGCTTTCTACAAATGCTTGGGGAAGCCAAACAGGCCTTATGGCTTGATATGTGTTGCTGGTGTTTGGTACAAACCCGGTAGTTATTTTGAGAGCATGTCTGTGTGCCACAAATGATCTTTTTAGTGTGTTTACCTTGTCTGACTAAGCGGATGTCAAGAGAGTGTATTTAGTTCATATTGCCTTTGTTTGGGCGCCAAATTCTTCAAGATTCCCCTTTGCTGTGAGGGCCTGTCCCGACAGATTTGGCTGCGGATGTGCTGAAAACACACCTATTGTAGAACGATGGTTGCTAGGACAGATCTTTATAAGTGTGTGTGTGTGTGTGTGTGTGTGTGTGTGTGTGTGTGTGTGTGTGTTTTTTTTGTGTGTTTTTTGGGTTGGGGGGTGGAAAACCTCTGCTGTGTGAGGAGCTCTTGATGACAGGGAGATGACGGTAAACCCAATGCACTTTTAGCTTTGAACAAACAGCTTTAGCACCTTTCTTCTGTTCACATTTGCTTTTCTGTTCTCTTGGTTGAATGCAAGTGCGACCGAGCGTGCCGTAGGCATCTTGTCAGGCTGATGGGAACGAGATGGAGTAGGTGTCACTGACCCCAACCCACAGTCTGTCTGTCTAAAAAGCTACATTTGAAAATCTGAGAAAAGAAAAGCATCTCACTTAACTAAGATAAGCTCAACTAAACAAGCTAAGATAAACTAACAATACCAAAGTGAGCCAAAAAGATAAGACTACGGATTCATAGAAATAAATGGACATTTTGCATAAGATTTGACTAGAAAAGTGTTCCAATACTATTTGCTATTACTAGTTAATTAGTTAGTTAGTTAGCTATTGTTCAGTATAATATCATAAAACAATACAGCATTATATATTTATGCAGTCTTTCCATAAGATTTGAATTGAAACTATAATGTGTTTAAATACTATTTACCATTGTTGTTTGTTTACTTTAATATCATAAAACAATACAGCTTTATATATTTATAGTTTTTCCATAAGATGAAACCAGAAAGTGTTTGAATAATATTTACTATTACTTTACTTACATTTGTATATTTTTTAGAGATGTATTTATTGTTACATTTCTTCAAATATTATTTACTATTTTACTATATTTGTCTTTATTTATTTACTTATTTATTGTTATTCAACATTGTTCAATATAGCTTTATAGCATATATATATATATATATATATATATATATATATATATATATATATATATATATTATATATATATATATATATATATATACACACACACACAGTTGTATATGTACAGTTTTTTCCCCATAAGATTTGACACAAAACCTGAAAGTGTTCAAATATTATTTACAATATTTTATTAATTTATTTATTTTACATAAAAGCTTATATATTTATACAGTTGATTTATACAGAATTTCTACAAAAATAGTTGTTTTTATTTATATATTATTTTTTAGTCAAAATAATAAAATATTGATTATAAATAGAATATATTATTATTATTAAAAAGTAAAATAATATATTGAATAGATATTATTATTGTTGTTATTGTAATTTATTCAGTCGATCATTTCTGTTTTGTATGCTGCAAATGTTTTTAATTTAGAGAGTTTTGTGAATCTCTGTTTGGATTTTCTGTTTCTATGGGTTATGAATTTTGGGCGTGTTGCACCACAGATGGTTTTACATTAACTGAAAATGGAAAAAATGACATTTGCTTTTGATCTGTTAAGGCTGATGATGTTTCTGCATGTGCTCTGTATCTCTCTTGCAGGTTGCATGTGAGTCTCTCAAGTGGAAATGGAGAAGAAGCACAAATAAAGACATCTGTAATGCACACCGGTATGAAAAGGATGTTTTGATCTCAAACAAAAACGTAAGATTCTTCACTGACATTTATTTACATGAAGGATGGAGTCGGGTTTGTATTATGTAACGTCAATAGCTAGTTCTTCATCTCTTTTCTCCTTTCTTAAAGTCTTGACCTCATAACCTCGAAAAGAGATGGTAGCAGGCACAGAAAGACAGAAAGACAGGAGAGAAAATACAGATGTGACACACAAAGACAGGAGATATGTGCAGATGCACACACATACTCTTGTGAATATCAGTTTCGTATTTTCCAGTTAATTCTTGTGAAAAGACTATGAATAGACATGTCCATGATTCTGTGTAGTGACTTGTAAAGTTGCAAGACACATTCATATATAGTTATTGCTCTAAGGAGAGTGTTGCTCATACAGTAGATATGCTTTTCTGGTTTTAGAAAATCATGCATTTCACAAGCCATTCTCCTGGATCATCCCAAGTATGGGCTTTTACTGGAAAAAGCAACAAGATACAGCAGCTCATAAACCTTATATAAAAACAGGAGCGATCAAGATAATAATACACACAATAAAAATCAGAATGAATTGAAAAATACTAGGAGTTATTAGGCAATGCAAATTATGTAACTCAGACAGATTGCTATAGTCAATCACGTTTAATTTTAAAAAAGATGGCCAATTACCAACTATTATATTCAGTATAATTCAGGAATCTGAATACTTTCTGGGTTTATATATACATTTTATGTAATTACATTATAAAATTGTATTTATTTTGTTTGTTTGTTTAGTTTAACATCAGCCAGAAAGTGTTCAAATATTGTTTACCATTACTTTATTAATGTATTTATTTACTTATTTATTGTTTAGTGTATATATGTAGATGATGTGTGTGTGTGTGTGTGTGTGTGTGTGTGTGTGTGTGTGTGTGTGTGTGTGTGTGTGTGTGTGTGTGTGTGTGTGTGTTTGTTTGTAATTTTTATCATATCTATGAAACTTACAAATACATACAATAACATTTGTGTTTCTGTCAGATTTTTTAAACTATTCAACAGGTTTTATATAATGGCAGCTTCATATGGGTCTCTAATGCCCTCTGCTGTCCCAAAAAAAGGGAATATTTTTATAGGGCATATGTTTATGTATTTATATTCAGTCTCTTTTTCCCCGTATAACACTAAGAGAAAAATTGATATTTATGAGGCACAACATGAAAGTTAATAACATAAATCACAAAAATATTGCAGTACGATGTATGATACATAGTGTATACACTCACTAAACAAAGTGAGACAGCTTTTTAGTGGTTATGAGCACTCTTTGCAAGCTTTCTAGTTTATAATCCATTTAAAATGTAGAACTTTGTTTTTCGGCTACACACAGGTTGCAAAATTTCGGAAATGACGTCTGCATATTTATACGGATGCGCTCTCAAACTAACAGTGATTGACAGTGATAACCATAGCATTTTGACATCTAGTGGCATCAAACAAAGTAAACCCAAACCCAATAGAACCTGAATAACAGACTTTCAAAAAAAAAAAGAAAAGGCACCTATGTTTTTGTGTGTGTGTGTGTGTGTGTGTTTTTATTGTAATATTTGAAACATATATAATGTTATTTATAAAGAATGGCACTCATATTTTGTAGTTCAAAGGGTTTTCTTCACAATGAAACCATTTTTTTTTAATTTCCTCCATTGTATGTGTGTAGGGTAAACATGTGAAATTTAGGCAAAAATACCAACAACAACAAAAAACGCCCCAGAGCTAAAGAGGCTAATCACAGATGCAGGAAAAGGGCGAGGCCTTAAGTTTTGTTTAAATAAGGGTAATTTTGTCTTACATAACAACACATTGCATCTTTTGCAATGCATTTTCAATGTATTTTCAGCGACTTTAAATGATCTCAAGACCAATGAGTACTCCATTTGCTGTGTAATTAAAGCATATTAGGCCTACATCATGTTGTAGTGTCATAAAGTGTTGCATGTTTAATGTTATAATCAAATATTCTATTTGATTTTGTTTGGCCTCCGATATCAGAAAACAATGTCCGAAGCTTTTTCTACTTGGACCCCTGTAATAAGCATGTAATGGAAATGTGGAGGACTAGGTTTGATGTGTAACCTATCTGTTGTTGAACACTCACACATTCTTCACAGGAACTTTGTAAATTGTTTGATTTTGCATTGTCATTTTATTGTTACAGGTCCAGGAGGACAGAAGCGTGATCAGTCACCAGCAGAGAAGTGTTTGGTGGACAGCTTTGCGTACGCTGGGTTATGTGGAGTGTCTTTGGGCCAGCTCTTTCAAGGATCTGAGCAAAAGTAAAAAATATATATAATAATATCACTCTAATGTGCTGTTTAATAATATACATTAGCGTTAAAAAAGTATCTTATGCACACTGAGGCTGGATTAAAAATATTTAAAAAATGCATTAATAAGAGTAAAATTGTGAAATATTATTGCAATTTAAAATAAATGTTTTTATTTGAAGATATTTTAAAGTATATTTTATTTCTGTGATGCAAAGCTGAATTTTCAGCATCACTACTTCAGTCTTCAGTGTCACATGATCCGTATGATCATTCTAATATGCTGATTTTCAAAAGAACATCTATTATTTGAATCTTCTTTAACATTATAAATGTCTTTACTGTCACTTTTGGTTTTATGAGTCTTTGCTGAATATTAACATTTCTTAGAAACATGTTCGAATGTTCTGACACCTTCCTGTCCATCTTGCATGCGGAGCCGCTGCTCAGAGCCGGAGCTTTACCCATCACTCAGGTACTCGTCTGACATTAACCCAGCTGGACGACTGCATTAACATATAGATGCTCGTACAACTCATTGTTTGTGACGTTGTGTTTTGTTTTTCAGGATCTTGTGTCATTCTCAGTTAAAGATGGTGAGCTGATGTTTCCCGTTTAGTTAGCTGGTCCTTTTTGCAATGGCGTGCATAAAAACAAACAATTTATTATTTAAAATAATACAATTTAATCTCACAAAGAAATGTCCATTTTACATTATATTTTGCATGAAGAAAATGAATACTGTTAACATATTTTGCATTGTCGTTTTAATTTCTCAACAGTAAAGCAAATTCACTTCCCAGTGCTTGTTACTGCAATGAAAAGAAAACATGAATTTCATTATTTAAATTACATTATTTAAATAAAACGAATTATACATTACATTATTAATTATTCCATTATGTTAATTTATGCTAATTATTGTTTATGTAAATGTGAAAAAAAAATAACATTACATTTTTACTTTTAACTGTGTTTTTTAATCTACAGTATACACTGTGTTCCAAATTATTATGCAAGTGACATATCAAAAGGATTTCGGTACAATAAAGAGTCAGATTTTTGTTTGTGTGGTTTTTCACTTCGTTTTAGATAACTGGTATCAATCTCAGACAGGTTTGTTCAATAGTTTGCCAGGTCTTCTTAGGTAAATGAAAACCCTTCTTAAAGAGGTTGTTCCACATTATTAAGCAAGTCACAGTTCTCATGAAATATGGTGAGGAAGAAATATCTTTCTGAAGAATAAAAATATGAAACAATGCAATGTCTTGCAAAAGGCATCAAAACAAACAATATTTTGCGAAATGCAAATAGAAATGATTGAACTGTCAAAAGATTTGTGAGTGACTTAGAGCACAGAAGATCTTGGTCAGATGAAGATTTATTAAGGAAAGTTTCTGTCAAACAAATGAACTGTATTGTAATGGCAGCTGTGCAGGTTTCTCTTTGTGAGGTTTGGTTAGTGACTGAAACGCAGCTTTACACACAACCTTCAGTCTGCATGCAGAGGATCTTGTAGCTTCAAACACCTGTCTGCTGCTCAGCAGTGGCTTTTTTACAGCTGCCATTACAATACAGTTCATTTGTTTGACAGAAACTTTCCTTAATAAATCTTCATCTGACCAAGATCTTCTGTGCTCTAAGTCACTCACAAATCTTTTAACAGTTCAATCATTTCAATTTGCTTTTTTGCAAAATATTATATGTATTGAACAAACCTGTCAGTTATCTAAAAAGATGTGAAAAACAACACAAACAAAAATCTGACTCTTTATTGTACCACAATCCTATCGATATGTCACTTGCATAATAATTTGGAGCAGTGTAATGGTCACACCAAGCTAGAATGTCAATGAAAAGTCCATGAAAACATGCATAATGAAAATAAAGCTTATTTTTAAGAGGTGTATTTATTTATTATATTTTTTTTATTTATTAAAAAAATAATAATAATTAAGCCTTTCAGTCTTTTTTTTTTAATTGTCCCCCAAATTTTCAATATCTTAATTCGTCCTTGGTTTTATTTATATAAAAATGTTAATTACTGTAATGCATCTGGATGTTTTTATTTATTTTTTTATTTTTATTAATTTGATTAATTAATTAAATTAAAAATAAAAATGTGGTTTTGCCTCATATTTGAAGTTTGCGTCATTGATTCTGTTACTTTCCTGCTTAATGCTGTGAAGCTTCTTTGAAACAATCTCTATTGTATAAAGAGCTATAAATATAGATTTGACAAAATGCTTCTAAAATAGTCTTTATTTTCTGTATGCAAGATTGTTTTTCTTTTTGTTTTTTTTTTTTTTTTTTGGTAAAGTATGAACTAGACATTTTGCATGAGCTTGATTGTTCTGCCTCCAGTCTTATTTCCATGTAACCATTTTTTGATTCTTCTCATGTAGGACATTATGATGCCAGGGCTCGAGTTCTGATCCGACATGTCAGCTGTCTGCTGCATGTGACCCAACAGCAGCTGGAGGATTCTGAAGAGACTCTCGGAGAGAAATTGAGAGAGGCAGGAGAGGAGAACTCCTTTATGGGATTTTGGGGGGCTTATCAGGATGTAAAACACACACTGCTTTTGCTGTAGGATGAATCATTTACAAGAGATTGTTTCCACAAAGCCCACGTAGAGCCATCTGCAGATTCACAAAGAAAAGTCAATACAGGGGAACAATCAATATCATTGTGAAATCAGTGAAAGTGCTATGAAAATGTTGACATGAGGAACAAACCTGAATCTGTTTGCTGATTTCTGTCTTTTTTTGATGTGGACCGTGCACAGCCGTGTATATGCAGCCTAGGTCAAGGTTTTTCCTTTCAGTTCAGTGCTTTCATTTTAGTTTTAGTTTCTAATAGAATTCAGTTAACATTGAACAACATCTCTGAGCTTTCATCAGCTCCATTGAGCATGCTCTGAATCAAATTGACATTCTCTCAACAGAGAAGAGTCATCAAGAAGGCAGAAGAAAGAGAGAGGTCGTAAATTGCGCCGGTTCCTGCTCACCGGACTTGCCACTGTGGGTGGAGGAACAGTAATTGGTGAGTCTAAATGCCTTGGGCGTATGTTTTAAGCTACATTGGTCTCACCAAGGTGAATGTCAGTGAAAAGTCAATAAAACATGCATAAAGCCTGTTTGTTTGTTTGTAAAAATTCATTTAAGAAAATTAAGACTTTCTTGCTTTTTTTTAAGATTTGTATTTTTTTGTAATTCATTTAAGAAAATTAAGACTTTCTTGCTTTTTTTTAAGATTTGTATTTTTTTAAGACATTGAAAACCTTGACTGTAATAGTATTTGGAGTTTATTTTATTTATATTATTATTTATATTTTAAATATTTAATTACTGTAATTTCAGGATATTTGTGATTTTAATTACTATTTTAATTTAATATATACCATAAAGGTCCTACTGTAAGATATTGTATTCATTACTTTTCCATTATGTATTAAAAATACTTTCATATAGTTTTTAGATTATTGCACACCAAGTATATTTATTATTGTTTTATGATTTTGGCATACAGCTCATGAAAACCCAAAATTCCTGTCTCAACAAAATTAGCATATTTTCGACCAATAAAAGAAAAGTGTTTTTAATACAAAAAAAAGTCAACCTTCAAATAATTATGTTCAGTTATTCAATACTTGGTCGGAATCCTTTTGCAGAAATGATGCATGCGGCGTGGCATGGGCAATCAGCCTGTGGCCCTGTTTATGGAGGCCCAGGATGCTTCGATATTTGTGGGTCTTTCTCTATTATTATCCCATTATTCTCTATGGGGTTAGTCAGTAGTTATTTATTTAATATATATATTTGGCACTGTGAGCATTATCGTGCTGAAAAACACATCTTCATCACACACAGCAGATGGAAGCATGAAGTGCTCCAAAACACTAGCTGCATTGACCCTGCCCCTTGCACACATGGCACCCCACCATACGTACTTGTATATATTTTTGGCATTTCCTTCTCTCCCCAGTCTTCCTCCAGACTCTAAATGAATGTATCATCCGAAAAAAGTACTTTGGACCACTATATAATGGTCAAAAGCACATGGCATGGAATTACTCATGCTTCCGCAGGTCCCCCAAAATTCACATATCCACAATCTTTCCTCAGGGTCCGGTCACCTCTTTTTTGGCAGCGTTTTTATGCCACACTTGTGTCCACTGAGGTGTGGGAAACAGTGAAATTTGTGTGTGTCTTACTCCCTCTCGCTTAGGGTGTCAATGATATATGTACATATCTTAATGATTTCAACCAGGCTGGGAGTTTTTAAAAGCCTCAGGAATCTTTTGCAGGTGTTTAGAGTTAATTAGTTGATTCAGATGTAGGTTAAACGTTTAGAGAAACTTTTTTTATTTTTTTGGATGCAATGAGCTGTATGCCAAAATCAATTTGACAGACCTGAACTACTGCAATGAATCTAAATATGAAAAAATTTTTTCTAACAATGAATTTTCACAATATGCTATTGTATACAAAAAATGCACACAATTATAAGTATCTGTATCTGTATATATTGATAATTGAAAATTAATGAAATCAAATTAATGTAAATATTTAAATTGAACTTTTGTGTGTCATGTGTATTTAAATTTGCTATATATATCTCTATTTGGATTTATTTGCACTGTAATAAAAAAATTGTATGAAATTTATAAATTTGACTGAATTTTTTATTGTAAAAAATTATTATAATTATTTTATTTTATATTTTATAATGGATTTTTGCATTATTTATTTATTGATTTTTCAAGATTATAATGCAAGTGATGCTATGTAAGGTTCCTTATGGATTATTGCAGTATTTATTTATTGCATTTACAGTCCTTTAGTGCATTGTTATGTGTGCTGGTGTTTTATAAAAGCCTGCTTTCAGAGCACATCGTCAGCTGCCATTCAAAGTGAATTGAGCTCAAGGTTATTGAAGTTGCTCAGTGTTTCTTCAAATGCAGTTTATATGTGCTCCTGCCTCTCTTTTTTTCTGTTTGCAGATCAAGTTTCTGTGTCCTCTCTATGTTTATGTTCACTTATTTTATATGTATGAGGATACCTGAAGGTATATTTACTCATTTTACTCAGGCTATAAAATGAACAAGCGTGTCAGCGCTATAGAAGAGGTTGAGTTGCTTCCGTTTCTTTCTTATCTCACTATCCGTGATGATATTACCATCAAAACAGCACTTTTCAGTTGCTGTTATGTGTATTGATATGTTTACTATTATGTTACTTCTAAACATATATTGTTTATTAATTATTAAAGGAATAGTTCACCCAGAAAAAAAATATTTGCTGAATATGTACTCACTCTCAGGCCGTCCAAAATGTAGATGAGTTTGTTTCTTCATCAGAGCAGATTTGGAGAAATGTAGCATTCCATCACTTGCTCACCAATGGATCCTCTGCAGTGAATGGGTGCCGTCAGAATGAGAGTCTAAACAGCTGATATAAACATCAGAATAATCCACAAGTAATCCACACCAGTCCAGTCCATCAGTTAACTTCTTGTGAATCGAAAAGCTGCATGTTTGTAAGAAACAAATCCATCGTTAAGAAGTTTTAACTTAAAAGTGATATAATGGTCCTGAACCACAACACTCCAAATCTGTTCTTCTGATGAAGAAACAAACATTTTACATCTACATTTTGGATGGCCTGAGGGTGAGTACATATTCAGCAAATGTTCTTTGTAGGGTGACCTATTCCTTTAATGTAATAAACCCAAAGTACCCAAGAAATATAGTTGACACTCAGGTTCAGACTGACTTGCCCATCATAGGTTCGTTTCAGGCTCCCTGGTCCAGTGTAGGAGTGTGTGCGAGCAGTACTGTCTGAAATGGGAGTCGTGTTATTTATTGGACCTGGGCTCTATTCTGGACTCATTATGGGACGGGCTTGTTAGTGTTGTGGCTCAGGAGGCCCTCAGATACACAGTGCTCTCAGGTACATCTGCTTTACTATGCTAATGCTGTTAAGCTATAAAAAGATAGAAGTACTGGTTCGAGGATTTAAAAGTCTCTTGTGCTTTATCTTATGTAAGTGTTGAACAGTGCAGTCATAGTTATTCACTTAATCTTAAATCTAGTCTAAATTGGGCCATTTCTGACAGTCCTCTCAGCAGGGATGTGTCGAATACAGAATAAGTGTCTCTAATTGTTGAGCTGGAGTTTGTTTAATTTATTCACGCGTGTTATAATGAATGATGATCCAGTGCTGGAATTTTTCATGTTTTGCTGAGTGGCTGTTTGCAGTTTTAATCAGCGGCAGCATTGTCTCCCACGCAGCTTCAGAAGCGCAGATCAGTCTTTTCTCTAGCTCACGATCTATTTTAACAGAATCACAAAACAAAACAAATCTATCTATCTATCTATCTATCTATCTATCTATCTATCTATCTATGTGTGTATGTGTGTGTATAAATACATTTGCATATTTAATATTGAGTTTTTTTCATGTTCGCTATTTATGGAAAAGTTTAAACTGTATTTGAAAACAGCATTACAATAGAAAATAAAACAGCTCATATTGAATTTTGTTTGTCCATTAACACTTTATTTTAGGATCTCTTAACTAGTTGCTTATTAGCATGTATTTTATTAGCATATTAGCCATTTATTAGTACTAATTAAACATATATTAATGCCTTTCATTCTACTTATCCTACTTCCCTAATACCTAACCTTAACAACTACCTTACTAACTATTAAGCAGCAAATTAGGAATTTATTGAGGGAAAAGTAGTGAATAAGTGTTCCCTATTCTGAAGTGTTACCATTTGTCCTGCTGAGCAACATATTACTTAATTTTTCTGACCCTATTTAATACCCTTTTGGAAAGTGCCTTAAATGCACTTTATTAATTGTAGCATCATGAAAGTAGATTTTAATTGTCACGCATTGCTTTAAGGTGTCCAGTATAACCACATTGCTCTCTCTTTTGTCTGTGTTCAGGCATAGTAACGGCTCTGACATGCCCTGCGTCTCTGCTGGCTGTGGCCAGTGTGATCACAACCCCTGGGGAGTGTGCCTGAGCCGATCAGCAGAGGTGGGAAAACACCTCACCCAGGTGCTCCAGAGTCAAGCCGAGTCATGCAAGACATCGACTTCTTCAAGAGTCTCCTCAGTCTTTGACAATTTCAGTTCAATGTGGCTTGAAATGACTCATTCGAAAAATGTCACAGGTCAAAAAGACAAGCTCGAAAGACAGTGTCTGTGGATCATACTTGAGGAGAAGGCCCTCTGGCCCAAACTGAGCAAAAATATGCAATTTGAATCAGTTGATGATATTTATATGGCCAACGATGAAATCCCAATTTTCATTACAGATTAATTACATAAAATGCATATGAATATCAATTGTCACTATGTATCTTTCAATAAAAGGTCTTGGTAAGATGATATTTAAATGTTTCATTTTCAAAGCAATGTAGTTTCAAAACATATAATGCAATCCAGTACAATGATAATTGAAAAATGATTTTAACATGATTTTTCAGAAAATTAAGAAAGAACAATTAAGTAAACCTCAGCTGCTTCAGTTCAGTAAATGTTCATCACACTTTTACAGTTTTAGGCCTTTTATTTGTTTTAAAAAGTACAAACTATCAATCAGATGACAGATGAAGACATGTTTTCAGCAAAGTTTTGATCATGTTGATCATTTAAAGGCCTTATTACATATTAAACATGATACATTTGGGGGTAATTATCTATGTAATATTAACCCAGAATATTCCTTTCAACTGTGAGTATAATTATCTTCTTTCTCTCTGCAGGGAAAGTGGCCTGTCAATCTAACTGGCTTTAGCCTTGGAGCTCATGTCATCTACTTCTGCCTAGAAGAGCTCGCTAATGATCAAGGTACACTTTTTATTCATTTTAATGAGTCGCTGATAATGAGGGAACATCCTTTTGTCTATAAGACCTCATGTCTCAAGAAGTGTCCACATGAGAGAGCTGGACATGGCCAAATTTCCTGCAAGCTAGATTGAGTCATGTTCTCTTTGTCATCGTAATGAGAGATGGAATCTGAGAGGTGTGAGACTGCAAATGAGAATCTGATCGCACAGAGCCAATTGAAGGACTTTTGTCTCTTATTATCGGCAGGTAGTGAAGATGCGGTGTTGCTGGGGGCCCCTGAGGACGGATCGGAGAAAGCATGGCAGGGACTGTCCAGGGTAGTGGCTGGGAAGATTGTTAATGGATATTGCAAGACACTTTTAATATTACTCCTACTAAGGGTCAAGGGTTATGTTCAAAGCCCTTTACAGTTAATTTAACTCTTTCTTTTTTCTGTTTTACACTACTGTTCAAACTTTTGGGTCCAGTAATATTTCTTTAAAATATTTTTGGAAGAAGTCTTTTATGCTCAGTAAAACAGTAATATTGTGAAATTATATTAAAGTGTTTTCTATTTGAATATATTTTCAATTGTAATGTATTCCTGTGATGCAAAGCTGAATTTTCATCATCATTACTCCAGTCTTCAATCAAATTTAAATTACACATTTATGGAATTACATTTTTGGCCACCGGATCAAGAATTAGAATTGACAATTTATTCATTTATTAAAAAGTAACAAAGTCACTACATGTTAACTGCAAACAAATCTGGAGATTATGATTTTGTTTACTACGTTTCATCATTTGTAATAACTATTGTTAATTCTAACTGAAAGTCCTAGTTATTACATTAACGTGTAAATATGTTTCTTTTTGTTTTTATTTGGTTTAGAGCGGATTGGCTTCTTGGATTCCTGTACGGAAGTTCATCTGTCCAACGGTCTGTCGCTGGGCTCCAGCCAATCAGTTTGCAAGACTGCAAAATTATCAATGTTGATCTGTCATCAGTGTTAAGCAAATACATGTATGCACTGAGAATGAATTCCCTGATGTTCTCGATAGATGTTGTTTTTTATTAATATTCTTGGTGTTTGTGAGATGCATTTAGATTCAGATTAAATTTACAGGCTGCAAAAGTAACTATTCAACCCAGTGGCACAACATTGTATTATCACAGAGTCAAAGTTTAATTTCCTTCAAGTTGGCTAAGATTTGAAGTCATCTGAAGTTACTTTTTTGGAGAAAAATGATTTAATGCTTTTTGCAGAACACCCCCTGCCGTGAATAGAAAGGGCATTGTTATATTGTCACCCACAAAAGACTACAATTACTGTAATTACTGTCGCAGGAAGTTGCTCGTTGATATTCGCGTGGAGACCTTAAATTCAATGCTGTTACCTCATAAAAATGTAAAAAATACCTAAAAAGGTGTTATTTATACAATAGACAAAAATGTAAAAAAATCAAGACACTTGAACTTAAAATGATCCATTCAGAATCATAACAATGCACTGAGCAAGTCTGTACATCTCAACAGAGGTCATCATGCCAGCCATCCATGTGACATAAACAAAGGACTGGATCTGAGATCTTCCTTAACTCACAGACACAGAATACAGGTTACATAACACCTGCCTTAATCCGGAACAAATAAACAAATGCTTTGTATCTTTTGTCATGTCATGCTTTTTTCGTGAAAGCAGTAAAATGCATAATTATATAGCTTAGATAAATCGGCTGGAGATATGGCAAGGTAATCAGTTCAAGAACCCCGGTTATGCGACTGCAATGTGAGGCATGTGAAGAATTGCACCTTCGTTCGGCATGTGAAGAAATGTTAATGAGCAACTAAATTTGCATTTCCTGAAATAAATACCAGTGCTTGTAAGAGAATAGTGTTACAGTTTTAGGTTTAAATTAGGTTTAGGTTTGTCAGAGCCATTTTAATCTCGCTGTTCATATAAAAACTTAGCAGATGTCACATAATGTGATGTTGCAATGTCAAAGCAGCTATAGTGAAAATAAATTAAATCAGTCAGCCAAGTTAAAAACATTACAACCCCTTGAGAAGACTGTGCATATTCTATATTTTTATTTGTGAAAAATTAAATATGGCATCTACCCTTATGTACATTTTACATTGGTCCTTGCCTGTGCAAAACATTGTTATGGTGTTCTTTTAGTCTGTTGCTAGGGTATTCTGGATGGTTGCTAAGTGGTTACTTATTGGCTAAATCAAAGTATTCCAGCTTATTCTCTATATGTTGGTTCAGGCCTCTCTGTTTATAATATAAGTATGTGGGAGGGCATGAAAAAAATTAAATTTGATAGCTTAAAAAAGTACTAACCATTGCGTGGTTTGAGGTATCATGCATGCCTGAGTTATGCACCAAAGCTTGATTTTTCTGAAAGGTTTGCTAGCACCACTAAAATTAGAATGAGGATATCAATCTATAATAATGCACTGCAAGCACTGTAAAATTGTTAGGGAATGTAAAGTCTTTTCCACTTGCTTTATGAATACTGGGTGTGTTCTGTCCACCTCTTAGGTAAAAGGACACCTGGACTACATGCATCAAATGGACACCATCCTAGTCGCAGTAAGGGTTCCTTCCAGGGAAGAAGCTGGAGCCATGAGTGGCAAACTACAGCTGGTACATTTATCTCAGGAATAAACAGGCACTCCAGAATCAGCTGGTCAGAGCAGAGTCAAGGGGGACCACCCATGGACATTTCAAATAATGATACCTCAGACACCACAGAGACAAATGTAAATAAAGACAAGAAACAGTGTGAGAGGAAGGACTCTGAGAATGGCTGGGAAATCCCTGATATATCTGATTTATTGGACTCCATCAGTGAATGTGATGGCATCCCTGAACCCCGTCAAGGGACCACACATTCGCCATGTGCTCTCAGAGTCAAGGATCATTTTTAACCATCTCAAGATGAGGGCAAAATGGACAGAGAAGATGTAAGTGACACATACTGTGAGCACACGTCCTGGGACTGGGACGACACAAACTGGACTACTGAATGCACAAACATAACCTACCAGTCGCACACTGAAGCACAAGGACAGTTAATCATTCACAAACGTCCTTGTTCTGAGCCATGAGCAATGAAATCATGACATTTCCATAATTCACAACTCAAAATATATGGGTAGGGTCTAGATGGTATACCTTGTTCCAAGAAATTCTCCTGAGAGTCGCATTTGCTGCTACCAGGATTGAGGGTTGGGCGTAGGGTCGCTGTGGGACTCAAATAAACACAGTGTTGGAATGTCGCATGTGAATCTCAAGACTTATGCCAGAAGAAGGGTTACCATCTAGACACCACCCAGAATGTAACATAGCAATATAAGCTAGAATCAACTAGAACCTTGTCTTTTTGTCATTCTGATATTGTCTAATATAAGTTATTTGCAGATGTCATCTCTAATTAATATTGATTTTTTTTTTAAGCACTGCTCAATATAATTTGTGATAAACTGCTATGTGAAAACTGTCAGTATTTCATGTATACCATTTCCCCCTTCATTAGAAGTGTGGTTTGCTTTTTAATTAAGATGTGAATTATAGTTCCACAGACAACCCACTTGACATTGTGTGAGGTTTTAGTGAGATTTCTTTCGCTCTCGTCTGCTTTATCCATCTGTTGTTTTGGTTGTTATGGTAATGAATGAAGCAGGATCCGTGTTGAGTCTGTGCTAAATGTACAATCTCTTTGGTCTGCCTTGATTAGAGATGCAGCCTTCATGTTTAGGCATGACCATCCCATTAACACTTATCCCATTAATTTTTTTTTTTTAGAATGGTATTTTCAAAAAACATTTCATAAAGTCACACATTTTGCCTTCCACAGTATATTGCGCTTCTTTTGTTGTCTCAGTTGGCGTATCAATCATCTAATGTATCGACCTGGTTGGGCAGCAGCAGAGGCAGGTCAATCCTAGCGTGTTCTGCATCGAGAAGGTTAACAGCGTCTGTCGCCGTCGCCGGTAGTTGAGGTGGGTCGGACACAAGGGAGGGGGGTTCAGTGGGTAGTTGTGGCTCCCCTGAGTTGCGTAGAGAAAGGGAAAGTGGCAACGATGGCCTACGAGGGGCTTGAGATGAAGAACAGCAGGGTAGAAGCCGTGCCAAAGCCCTCTTGAAGTCCCTCATGAACATTGGGTATATAATTGGATTCATGGTGCTGTTACAGTACCCCAACCAGGTAATGGCATCGAAGAAGGAAGGTGGTACGCACTCACACACCGCCTGAATGTACAGAAGAAAAGATCTTAGATCACAAAATCAATACATAACGTAGCTGAGACTCAAAACCAAAAAGGTGGAAAAGGTCAAAGATGTCTAGTTCATTTGAAGAGGATGTCAGGATGCCACGGATGAAGAAGGGGAGAGTAGGAGATAGAGATGGAGTGCTATTCACACACCATATTGTGTGTGAAGGAAGGCTAGAGACAGGCTTGCCCAGAAGCTCGAAATCTGAGCAAAGTGAGGGACACAGTTGGGGGACGGGATCGTTGAAAGCTTGAGAGCAGGATAAGGAATAATTGCACAATTAAATAGGAATCTTTCTCTTCGTCAGTTTGTCATATTGCAATTAATTTGCCACCCATCCCCTTTTTTGCTACATGCTTGTTTAGGTCAAGGTAAGGTTCAATATGTGAGTGAGTTTCGCAGTCAACGTGAATGAGGATGCTTCTTAACTGTGTTTCGTGGACTGACCTGTGCCATGTTGGTGATAAAAAAGGGAAGCCAGGCACCGAAGAAGAGACCCAGGAGGACTCCAAGGGTTAGACTGGCTTTCAGAGCTCTCTTCCTTTGCCTGTGTGCCAGTCTGCGCTCACTGTTCACCGACAACTGAGAGAAAAAGACAGAGAGAGACAGAAAAGAATATATTCATAGAGATTTCACAGTGATTCGCCTGCTGAGAGATGGGTAGTAATATTACCTTGGCCTTGGGTAATTATTTATGTCTTTCCGTCTCTCAGATGAAAGCTCTTGAAAGTGAGTGCCTCACAAGGTCTGAATAGTTCTACCCTCCCATTTCGCCCTTCCTCATCTTCAAATGCCTTATTGGCACTCCGACATCCTCATCTTGTCTCTCATTACTTTCTGTTCCAGTCCTTAAAATTGAATTTTCCTTTTCCGCTACATATTTCAGCTTTCTTTTTGTGTTTGTTAAGGTGCAGGGAATTCTCTACACATTCTCAACACGCTGCATTGTGTCAGTGATCACAGCCTTCACTTGCATAAGCAGTGGGTATGTGAATGAACAATAGGCCAAAACAGTTTGAGAATGTATGCACTCCAAGTGGCTTAGTTTGTCGAAAGTACTCAGCAAGTTTTAAAAAGAATTCACACACTCTTACACAAATACACGAAGCAATACATTCACCAGAAATGGCATCTTATAACTCTATTCTAAGACTTGCTACTTGAAGAATTGAATTTCTATCCCACTGTTTTCTCAGACTCAGAAATTCTCACCAGAGCTTGCCGCAACACGGGTGGCTCCTGATGGCTGTAATCATCTCCATCCTGGATGGCATGACCGGGAGAAGGAGGATGAGATGGTTCGCCTGGTGAATGATGTGGGTAAGGAGGATGAGTCAGAGCCTCTACCTGTCGTGCCTGTCTTCTGGCCGCCAACAGGATCCGGCAGTAAGTAAAACAAATGGCTGTAGAAGGCAAGAAGAATGTGAGAAAGGTCGCCACGAGGGCAAAGGGGAGAGTCACCCGCAGGCGGCACTGCATGGACGGTGTCCCTGATGTGGTAAGCTGGAAGTACGAAGAGGGGTAGAAGAAACTCGACTGCGAAACTGTGGCGTTGGCGGGATTGTTCTCGGAAAGGTCTTGCGTGCGACCAAGACTGTGCCAGTCCATCTTGATTGGCAGAAAGGAAGTAAGGGCTGCCAACCCCCAAGCCCCACCTACCAGAAGCAAGGCACGAGGCGGGGTCATGTGCTGTTTGTATCGCAACGGAGAGATGATGAGGAGGTAACGGTCCAAACTGATAACACACAAGTTGAGAATTGAGGCACTACAGCACATCACATCGAAGCAAAGCCAGACGGGGCAGAATCCAGGCGCCAGCACCCAGGTCCCACACAGCACATTGAGCATAGCAGGGGGCATCACGACCAAAGCCACCATCAAGTCTGACAGGAAGAGGGACACTAGGAAGCAGTTGGAGGTGCAGCGCAGCGACCGATGTGCAAACACCAAGGCAATCAACAAAATGTTCCCACAAGCTGTCACCAGAATTATGAGGGACAGCATGACTGCGAGAAGCCAGGGACCGCTGCCACTAATGCTCCAACCATCACCGATAGTACCGCTGTCATTGAAGCTCCTGTGAACATTCCAGGCATCCACACCTGATGCTGCCTCTACTCGAGGGATAGGTGAGCCACTCATCATCGGAGAGTTGAATAGGACTGTGTGCGATTCCTGTGGTCTCGATGAAGCGAACACACATCCAGCGTTTTTCAAGTGCATTGAGAATGATGCTGAATGTGAAACAGTTGATCTGCGGGTCACCTCAATGAAATCTGATGCAGACCACCTCAGGTGGCAAAAAAGATCAAGATGTCCCGTTTTTTAGTAATCCTTTCCATCTTTCCCCTGGCAAGGTTGGTGATTTCACTCCCTCTCTGTGCCTCAGTCACATCAGTGCAAGTATATTCAGCTGCCATCCCTCCATTTGTTAACGTGAGATGAGCAAAGCAATAAAATGACAAATGTCCTTGTCAATAGTCTGGCTTCGTCAATGCTTAGCACCAGTATGAGCAATTCTGTGCCTGTCAGAGTATTTCAAAGCTACGTGTCATGATGACACTCTTTGGGGGAGGGCAACTGAGAGGTGGGCTTCGGTACGAGAGAGTGTGAGAGAAAGAAAGGGAGCATCACAAGAGCAAGACTACCGTATAGATATTTTTAGATGAGTGAATTAAAAAACAAACTTATCTTGATCCAGTTCTTTCTGTTTGCTTTCTATGCATTTTATGAGATTAGTGTTCTTTATTCAGTAATTGTGTGGCTGTAATTGAGTAAAAGGGAGCAGACAAGTGCACTAGAGGTAACCGTGTTGGCGTCTTTGCTGTTCCATGCGCCCTTCTAATCCCTGTATCGTCCACTTCAGGGTGCCTGTGGGATCTACACTCTGCCGCTGGGCATAAAGCGTGTCTGAGTATCGCGCACTTAATGCGACTTTATGCACATTCACAGCCGATCGTTATTCAGGGTTAATTGAGGCAAGCAATTAACATCTAACAAAAGGCTTATGTAAATGTGAGATATGAAAAAAAAATATATGATTGCTACCAAATGATTAAAATTTAATTTTACAAGACATTTTGTTTGTGCGTGTAAACACTTTTTCTTATGTGCTTCTTCTTGACTGTGATATTTGGTATCAAAAATCTTCTTTTTTTTTTTTTTTTTTTTGGAGGTTGATTGTCAAAACACAGACTACAATAACATTTTCAATAAAGCTGCTATTGCACAGTAGACTTCCCTTTTAAATGCATTTCTGTCATTTATGTTTTTTGCAAACCGAGATGTGGAAATTGAGTCATAATTATTATTTTTTTTTTTTTTTTTTTTTATTATTTTTTTTTAAATTGTGTTTTTGGTTGTGTTGTTTTTTTGGTTGTAACATTAGAACTGAGGAAAAAACGGGTTTTGAAATTAATGTTTATTCCAAGATAAAAAAAAAAGCTGAAAAGATCTTCCTAAACAGTATACCTCTGACAAAAGCAAAATATGATTTATTTTATAATTATTACAGCCAACACGCCTGCATCAATTCCCTGAAGCCTTACTTCTGAAAAAGGTCATGCATGAGAACTTATTTCGATATGTACTTTTATCTTTATGTAAAAACCAACATTACAATAGTGCAATTATAAGCACACCAGATATATAAATATATAAAAAAAAGGTATGCTTGTACTTCACTACTGAAGAACTGTCACCATGCCAACACTGCTCTGGACACAATGCAGGTTTGTGCAAATGTTTTGCTTTAAGCAAAGTGCACTAGTTTAGCATGGTTGCCAAATATCATCTTGGCCTGGGTCAAAAGCTAGATGACAGCGTAGGATGTTATCACTGGGGATATAATAGAAGACTATGATTTTTGGAATGCATATTACTGTAGGGCCATTTTTTTATAAATAATAAAAGAAAAAAAATCACATTCAAATCATCCTTAGCAAACTTAAAATCTGCTTTTTTAATATTTTATTAAATAAACACAGACTGTCCTGTACAAGAACATGGATGTTATGGAGAAAGAGAGATAACCAGTCTGTTGTGTCAGGCTTTGAATATGAAAAGCAAGGCAGATTGCAGAATCCATAACTGATGCGACTCTACTCCTCCTGAAAGAGACAAGAGAAAACAGGCCAGGATTTGAAACCCTTCAAATGATCTTTTAATGCCGTCAGTCAGAGAGTTTCCATGCATATAATCTTATGTTAAAGACACAAACAAATCAGAGTATATATAATTTAAGTCAAAACATCAGAGCTGTACACATTTATTCAAACAAAATGAAGACAATTATTAAAAATATAAAAACAGAACAGAAAATATAAAAAGTTAATTGAAACTATCAACAAAAACTTGAATAGTATCTTAATGAAAGCAGATTTTTGTATATACATTTTATACATTTTTAATACAAATATTTCTAGAAATATTTTCATCCATTCACATTTAGGATCATTCTATGCATGTTTTTATAAATGAGCCCAAGCTCTCTAATGCAAACAGATATTTCGGCCACACAGACTTAAACTGCTTGGTGAGATTTGATCAAGACACCACGTGAAATCCATAAAAACACAAACCTTAGCAACTTTACTGTGCAGCACATAATGTGACCTCAAGTCATTCTGGCAGTTGGAATAAGCTATGCCAAGACCCAGTCCTGTACCAAACACAATGGGCCACGTCCGGCCTGCACAAACAAATTTTCACATTAGCATGGATGAAGGCTCATTCTAATAAATCTGCTTTACACAAGGTATAATGTAATATACTTACGCTTGAAGAAAACAACAGAGAACACAATTCCTAGACCCAGACCGGTACCTATTAGAGAAAGACATCATATTACAAAATTACCCAGCATGCCCATATCGTATCTTGATACAACTACTTTGAAAAAAAAGATGCAAAAGCTGTTACTGGAGCGGTACCTTTTCAAAGGGTACAACTTTTATACCTGAAGGGCACATATTAGTACCTAAAAGGAACAAAAGTGTTGCTTCTGAAAAGGTACCTCCCCAGTGACAGCTTTTGTGCCTTTTCTCTGTGAATTCATGGTACTTTAAAGAATACCATGATAACTACAATGGTACATAGTAAACAGAGCTGGGTAGTAACTGATTAGATGTGATCTGGATTATGTAATCAGATTCCAAAAACTATTTGTAATTAGATTAAATTACATTTTAAAATAATCATAATCAGATTACTGATTACAGTTTTTAGCCTGCCACACGTTTAGAAAGTCTTTAGTTTTGTGGTCATTCACACAAAGATCAGTCACTAGTCAAGTAGCCACACGTGATTTAACCACTGGATTTATAAAAATCATTTCAGTTTTAAGAAGTGTTTCAACACTGCATGAACACATTAATTTCTATTCGATTCCCAAACTTTTTATTGTCATCTGCACCTCTTTCACCTAATATATTTAATTGAAGAACCTCTGAAATTTTAAAATAAATATTTTAATAATTAAGTATCACATTTGCATGTTTACGGTTCTCTGACGTTGATTAAAGGTCACATAAATTGCAGGTAAACAATATAATTTTTTTATTTTTTTTTACTTAGTATTTTATTTTGATTGATGTTATTTTAAAATGACATTTTAATTTGACATTTATAATTTAATAAATCATTAGCTTTTCATTAAACTCACAAATCCCAGTTTGGAAAACCTTGATGTAGTATATTGTTTAATGCACACATGTTGTTAATTAAAACAAATGGAATATATTTTATTACTTTTTTATATATATCAATATGGTTCAAGATCATATTTGAATCAAACAAGTTACTCTGATTATTGTGTAATCTAATGAATTACGTTACTAACTACAATTTTTGTCATGTAATTTGGAAGCAGCAACGGATTACAATTTGTGAGTAATCTACCCAGCTCTGATAGTAGAAAAACAGTCCAAAAAAACACAGATTTATTAAAGTGTGTCATACTAAGAGCTGCATGGATTAGTCGTAGGCGGTCCTAGTAGTAACTTTACCTTTTTAGTATAACGCATAAAATAATACCATAGTTCTTAAAGCCTAATGAGCTTCTTTTAAAACAAAACAGCATTTACAGGCGTCTATGTAGGGAGTTCAGTAGGTTTTGAGCCAAACCCAACGTGTGCGCGTCTATCAGTGACCGGAGTGCCCTACACGGACGTGACAACACGCCCTCAAACGAAGCTGATTATTAAATCTAATGAATTCTTACCGAATTTAACAGCGCAGTCTGCGAGGCAGCGGTCCCACTTTTGGCCGAGCTCTTTCTCAGACATGATAACGGCGGACGGCAGCGGTGGAGCGGATGACTTTGGCTTGAAGGCTGTAGTACGCTGTCATACTTTCCTTCACCGGCAGTGGAGGAGTGTCTACGCGCTGCGTGATAGCGCCATCTGCTGGACAGGCGGAGAAATAACGCAAGTTTGGGGGGGGGGGGGGGGTGCGATCACCGCCCAGATACAAAACACAGAGTTAGTTCAGCCAAAAATGAAAATTAGCTTGTGTTTTACTCACCCCCGAGGCATCCTAGGTGTATATGACTTTCTTCTTTCAGACGAATCCAGTCGGAGTTACATTAAAAACTGCAGTCAGCGGGTGTTGCAGTTGAACAGTGCACAAGTCGTCAAATAAAGCGCGCGCATTCGTAATAAAACATGCCTCACACGGCTACAGGGGGTGAATAAAGGCCTCCTGTAGCGAATCCATGTGTTTTTGTAAGAAAAATATCCATATTCCAAACGTAATAAACACCGTTCTGTCAGACATACACTGAAGCAGTTCCGGCAGATGACGTATGACGTCGGCGTTGCTATTAGTGACAAATGCGCGAGAGAGCAAAACAACACACCGGTTACGAATTAGAAGTACAAACCGAGGATTTGCGAAGAAAAATGTCGGATTTCGATATAAACAATATAGACAATTTTTAATATAACTCCGAATGTATTCGTCTGAAAGAACAAAAGTCATATACACCTAAGGATGCCTCGAGGGTGAGTGAAACACAAGCTAATATTCATTTTTGGGTGAACTAACCCTTTAGTTCGTTTTTAAAAAATATATATAATTTAAAATATAAACAAATATTTTGAAGTAATTTTAAATATTAATTTTTGAATATTAAGAGTAAAAAATATTTAATGGAAAGTTTCATTAAATATTAATTATAGATTAATAATCACACTTTAAAACGTATTACAAATTATAAATATATATATCCCTTTAGTTTATTTTATGTGTATATAGTATTTTTATATATTTTTTGTGATTTTATGTGTCACAGTGTGTTGTGGTGTATGGTTTTGAGAAATTTTTAAAATTTTATATCATACTTTAAAACTTATCACATAAACATCGACTTTCTGATGAAATATAAAACTCATCACATTTAAACTTGAATAATTGTATTTTATTTCACATATTGTTATACAAAATAACAACTGCAGTACATATGATTGCTTTCCTGAGATGAAAATGAGTTAACAGGCCTGTTAATAATCAGTTTTCACAAATATAGGAGTACTCCAAACACAATTTTTATTTTTTTTGAAAATGCAAACAGAAATAGAGCCAGAACTGATCTATAATGCAAATTTACCTTAAGTTATTAAGCATCTATTATTAAAAAACTGAAGAGGTGATACATCTTTCCTGAACAAAAACACCAGCATCTTTAATAACAAACTTCAGAAAGTGCATCATCAGGCAGCAGGAAGTAAACCCCCGCCAGGACAGTTCAGTTCAACACTAGAGAACCCAATACAGACAGAGATGTCAGTGGACGCCAGGTCACCTGACATACAAATAAACAAACTGCCATCTAAAGTGACATTTGCTCTATCAGGGCTCTTGTTTGTTAGGGCTCTGGGCTGCCGTCTCTGCAGGGTTTGTCTCCTCTCTCTGTGGCCTCACAGAGCTGTTGCTGATGGACAGCAGACCCCTGAGCTCCTTGTTTTCAATCTGCATCAACAAAATGATGTGTTACATGAACATACAAAAGCAGAAACTCTAAGCTGATGGATTTAGATAAAGCCATTACTTCAAGCTGTGCCAGTTGCTCTTTTACAGAGCAGTAGCGCTTGTCATCCACCTGCACAGCTCGACGCATCACTTGACCCATTTCACAGATCCGCTCCAACTGGTTTTGAACCTCCTGGAATAAAGAATTATTTCAGGTTTCATTCTGCCTGATGTTTGAACATGCCATCAATATAACTTAAAGAAACGGATGCTAACTTTTAAAGGAACGGGTCACCCAAAAATGTAAATTTACTCGCCTTCAGATCATCTCACATGTAGGGTTTCTTTCTTCATGGGAACAGACTTTGTCAATTTAGCATCATATTGCTTGCTCACTAATGGATTCACTGCAGTGTATGGGTGCCGTCAGAATGTAATCCACACCACTCCAGTCCATCAATTAACAGCTAAGCTGTGTTTGTTAAAAACAAATCCATCAAGATGTTTTTAACCTCAAACCGTTGCTTCTGGCTTAAATACGAGTCCTCTATCCATAATACTTCTTTCTCCAGTAAAAAAGTCATCTCGTCTGAATCAGGAGAGAAATATGCACAGATCAAGCACCAGTCCAAAACCGTTTTAAACAAATATGTGAGTGGATTTTGATGTGAGAGGATAACAGAGGATGGACTTTTTCCACTGGAGGAAGTGTTATTATATATTATGGATTCATATTTCGGCTAGACACGATGGTTTTAAAGTTAAAACGCATTAATGATGGATTTGTTTTTTACAAACACTCAGATTTTCACTTCACAAGACATTAACTGATGGACTGGAGTCATGTGCATTACTTCTGGATTATTGTGATGTTTTTATCAGCTGTTTGGACTCTCATTCTGACGGCACCCATTCACTGCAGAGCATCCATTGGTGAGCAAGTGATGCAATGCTACATTCCTCCAAATCTGTTCTTCTGATGAAGAAACAAACTCATCTACATCTTGGATGGCCTGCGAGTGAGTACATTTACAACTAATCCTAATTTTTGGAGCTATTCTTTTAAGAAAGCAAAGGTCGGGCTGGCACCTTAGCATGATCCTTGTGAAGGTTAAGCACAGGTTTGGCATCCAGCTCTTTCTTTTCCACCATCAGCTGAAGCATCTGTTTTCGGTATCGGCCCATGATCAGCTCTAAAGCGTACTGGTGCTCCTCCAGAGAGAGGCAGAGCTCTGTGAACATCACAAAGAGTCGAATCAGGGATTTACTCTACACATGCGAGACACTTTGAAGAAACTCGCGCCGCCTTGCCTCTGTTCTCCTGCTGGAGGTCTTTGATTTGGGTGTTCTCCTGGGTCAGCAGGATGTGAGGCTTGTATCTGGACAGCTCCTGATACTCCGTGCTTTCCTCCGTGTACTAAATACAGGAAAAACAGAAATTCATAATGGGTGGTTACTAGTTATTCTTCATTTATTAGTTATTAGACGCATCATATACAGGGATCTAGAGCTGGAACATCTAAACTGACAACAAATTTGATTATCAATTAATTCAGACTGCATGTTATGTGTCTATCTATATATGTTGTTATGTGATTAATCAATAAAATAATCAATAGATTAATCTATTATCAAAATAATAGTAATTATAAATAATAATAATTCCTAACAAATTTGATGATCGATTAATAATTATTATAAAAAAAAAAAAAAAAAAAAAAAAAATCACACAAAACCATACCACCAAGACTGCTAATGATTTTATTTTTATTGAAGTACCATAAAACTCACTCATGTAGTTTTAAACCTTTATTAAACAACAACCAATTAACCAAATTAAAATTAACATTTTTTCATATTATTTAAGAAAATAAACAACAGATTAACCAATAAATACAGGGTTCTCAATTTTTTACATTGTTTTTAAATATTAACAAATATTGTTCATAAAACTCAACCATCAAGATTGTATCTTATCATGTTTTTATTCATAATTTTGATTTTCCAAAAATGTTAAAGACAGCTTAATTACAGATTTAATGTGCATGACAACAGTATAGATTTATTATACCAGGCACAATATTAGTTATCAGCATTAACACAAAAATGTATTATCAGCAAAATGTTTGCACAATATTCCAAGCTGTTATCCATAAGTTTTGTTTAGGATTTTTGACTAAATATCTAAAAAAAAAAAAAAAAAGATCCAGATCCATTAACATGAGAAGGAAAATAACATAAGACATAACAACATAAGTCTTGTTTTCCAAAAATGTTATCAAAATTACGTAAATTTGTTAAAAACAAGAAAAATAGATAGTAGTCAATGAAGTAAGAAAATAATCTGTTGACAGATGTTTTGTCTTGTTTTAAGCATACACTTGATCTTTTTTTTTTTTTTTAATAAGTAAAAGACCTAATATAATTTTGCTTTGCAACTAAATGTATCTTGATTTGGGAATATTAATATATTTGTACTAGAAAACAAGACAAAAATAAATGTTTTTTTTTCTTCTTTTTTTTTTTTTTTTTTTTTTTTTTGCAGTACAGCGTCTTGATCAAGGAGCAAAACAGTGACAAACATTAAAACTAACTACCCATCCGACCTAAAAGCTTTGGTTCATCAGTCCAGATCTTACCTACTAAACCCCACGCTGTGGAACAATAATTGGCTCATATTGTGTAATGTACATGCAATAACACGTTGTAAGATTACAGTAATCTGTCCATGCATGCCCTTAGAGGTCATATGTGTGCTCTGTAGGGTGTTCAGTAGGAGATTTCATATCATGCCTTGTCAGGAAGAGAGTTTCCGACCTCCTTCATGCTGTGGATCTTGTGGTTGAGGACGCTCGACTGCTCGATGAGACTCTCCGCGGCAGTGTCGTGCTCCTTCAGCCGCTCCAGCAGCGTCCGCGCGTCGCCCAGCACCTTCTCCATCGAGCACATCTCCACCTCCACAAACTACACCGCTGCCCTCAGCGAGCCTGATGCTAACAGTCGAAGTAGAAAATGGTGAGATATATTACATATTTACTTCCTTATATCGAGCACAAGATGCAAATCTACTAAGATAGACGATTAAGGAAAGCTGTCAAGGAAAAGAACTTCCTGTACTAGACAACGTCAAATGCGTCAACTCTTTTGTAAGTACAGGGAATGTATTTTCAAAATAAAAGCCCTTTTTGGATGAAAATAAATAAATAAATAAATAAATAAAAACAATAAAAGTACTCGAATTATTTTTTTGTTTTTATTTATCATTATTCTACAAATAGCTTACACAAATTGTCTTTGTATAATAACATGGGAAAGAAGAAATGATTTTAACATCTGACGAAGGATACGCTTCACCTTTATTTTCAAAATAAATGAAAGTTTTGGGTTTATTTTTAATGTAATTATATTATTTATAAAATTATATATACCCTCTAACACTAGCACTCTCTATTCTATCTACTTTTTTATTATAAAACACTTGATCCTCTAACACTAGCATCTAGCACTCTCTATTCTATATACTTGTTTTCTTTTTATTTATTATAAAAAAATATACCTTCTAACACTCGCGTTCTATACTCTTTTACAATTCTATCTGCTTGTTTTCTTTTTATATAATATAAAAAAGTACCCTCTAATACTAGCGTTCTCTATTATTTTTCTATCAATCTACTTTTTTTCTAATTTAATATATATTACAAATTACAGAATGTAGTGTTTACACTTTTCTGTTGAATTATCCTACAAATAGCTTAGCTTATGTCTCTGCATAATAAGGTGGGACAGAATAAAGTATTTCAATATCTAACAAATGACACTTTTACATCTTTAACTATATATGCTTTGTCACAGAAATAAACTATGGTGGACTGTAATTTAGAGATGTTTATTGAAAAAATGATCTTTGCATTACAGATTGCATTATCTTGCAATGGCCTTAAAATAAACATAAAGCCCTTTCAAATATGTCAGTGAGAGTGTAGAAAACATCATAAAGTATTAGCATGGGAAAATACAAACATGTACTTAATGTTTTGCATAAATCACAGCCGATTCATAATATATGAAGCGTACAGAGAGGAACTGTGTCCTTATGTAAACTATTACTGTAACATCCCTTTATGGTAAGGTATAATAAAAATAAAGCAGTAGGATGAGAACATTTGGTCTAATTTGCCAAACACTCATTTCTTTTATTCAAAACAGGTCTGTAAATTTGCATTTTTATTGTATTACGTTTGTTTATAGCAGTTGATAATGTCACACAGTCACCATGATGTCATTTAGGTCCTTGCGTTTGAGGTCAGGCACTTTGGCGTCAGATGCAGGGTAGCCAACAGGAAGCAGCATTAGAACTCATTCTCCTTCCTCATTGGCCGGGATTTTCCGCGTGGCTGGATTGGCCGGTCGCTGGAGGAGGGACCTGAGCTGTGGACCGCAGTTCAGAGGAGTCGTCGTCACGGTAACCAGCCCAACATTCTAAACAATGCAGAGAACAATGGAATATTACACATCATTTAAATCAAAGATACACTTTTTATATACATATAAAATGTTTGATTTGTGTGTTTGTGAAATTGCTTTTGTGTGTCTGACCTGCAGGGCAGCCAGCAGAATGCCACAGGAAATGGACACGCTGATTTCATTGTAATAGTGAGTCTTTTTCTTGCTATTGGGCAGAATTCCATAGGTCTGCTTAAACACTAGAATCAGATATGGAGCCACATCCAAATACTCCTTCACCCAGTTTGTCCTGTGAAAGAGACATTTACTTGTTTGTTATCTAGTGAATTCAAAAGTCATATCAATTCTTAAAATACAATTAGTTATAGTAGAACAAACACACAAGGGGGCTCTAGTAACACAGCTAAAGGATTTTATTAAATTGTTTTGTTATTATTATAATTATTTATTATAATATATTTTTTTTTTTTGTATGTAGTTGCCAAAAATCCTAATATAGTAATAATAATTATTATTATTACTATTATGTGACCACTTAACTGTTTGAAACAACACTAACCATGGTAAAAAATAAAATAAAATAAAATAATAACCACAAGGTGGCACTAATGTAATAGCTAAGTTTTAGTCAACACATTTTTGTTATGTCTGTAATTGTTATATTCAGTTTATTAATACATAATAATTAAATTAAATAATACATACTACTAGTACATAGTAATACTACAGTAAAAATAAAACAAGTATTTTGCATAAAACTACACATCATGTCTATTTGAAACGCACCTCAGTTTCTTCAGGTCATGGACCCACTTGTCTCCCATCCTTTGCTTGTAGTTGATCTCCTCCTCCTCCTCAATGATCTCTCTGATCTTGTGTTTGACATCTGCATCAGACACCACCACAAACGTCCAGGGCTCAGTGTGAGCTCCACTAGGTGCAGTGCCTACACACACACACACACACACACACACACACACACACACACACACACACACACACACACACACACACACACACACACACACAAAGAGTAGGCTTTGAATTGTTTTGTCTTTTGAGCTGAATAGTGATTTTCCACCTCTGCCAAATCACACGACAAATTCAGCCCATTGCATCATTGTGATTGCATTACCTGCAGTGCGTATGACATTGTCAATCACTTGTTTTGGTACCGGATCTGGACTGACGAAGCGGACAGAACGTCTCAGATTCATGAGCGAGTAGAACTTTTCAGATCGTTCCAGCATCTCAGTAGCAGAATACTGAATTGGGGTGTATGGGATATGGGGTAAGTTCTCTTCCTCTGTTGTGTCTAGCCAATCATCATCATCCTCTGTGCACAGACAATCGATTGAGTCACCAACGCCAATAAACGGAATCACAAACTCACATCAGGGTGAACATGGCAGTCTTATGGCTTTAGGAATAGTTCACCCAAAAAAGAAAATTAGATGTATATGTGATAATGAATTCAAGATTGTTTTTTTGTTTTTTCATAAGAAGAGATTTTTTGGAGATGTGTAGTTTCATCACTTGCTCAGCAATGGATGCTCTGCAGTAAATGGGTGCCGTCAGAATGAGAGTCCAAACAGCTGATAAAAACATCACAATAAACCACACCACTCCAGTCCATCAGTTAATGTCTTATGAAGCGAAAAGCTACATGTTTGTATGAAACAAATCCATCATGACATTTTAAACTTCAAACCATTGCTTCTAGCTAAAATATGAGTCCATAATCCATAATATTATCTCATAATATTAGTTTTCTTTATTAGTGAAAAAGACATGATGTCTGGATCAGAAGGATCAAGCACCTTTTACAAGCAAAAACAGTCCAAACTGTTTTAAACAAATACGTTGGCAGAGTTTGATGTGTGAGAACAACAGTAGATGTACTAGACTTTTAAACTGGAGGAATCATTATTATGAATTATGGACACTTCACAAGCAATAACTGCTGGACTGGAGTGGTGTGGATTATTGTGATGTTTTTATCAGCTGTTTGTACTCTCATTCTGACGGCACCCATTTACTGCAGAGGATTCATTGGTGATCTAAGTGATGTAATGCTACATTTCTCCAAATATATAAAAACAAATCCACTTACATCTTGGATGGTCTGAGGGTGAGTAAATGTTTCATTTTTGGGTGAACTATTATTATTATTATTTTAATTCTCTACTCTTCTCTTATGTTTTGAAAAAGTTTGAATATGTAATCTAATGGAAGAACCTTGTCATATATGAAAAATATGATTGCATATTTGCAATAATGAAACAAAATATTTATAAACAGTATATAAACAGTGCCCATCAACAGACATTAAAGTGCTATTTTGAAAGTGGACTGTAATAGTGAATGTAGCAACATCTTTTAAGCAAGACTTTTTTGGACTTGAACCTTTGCATTCGGTTCAAAACTCTTTCCCAGCATAGAGTTCTTACCTTTTTTGAGATCTCAAACTTTAAGATCTCTTTAAATGTTCTGCATCATTACGCTTGACGTGGTGCCCTCTTCAAAGACATCTTCACATAAATGCTATTGTGTGGAGGTTACGGTTGCTTTCCACTCTTGTGCTGACTCGAACCATCCAGACAGTTTCTCCAATCCAAATCATTTTGTTTATTGATTTGATCATGCGCTTTACTGTTTTACATACAGGAGTACTTTTGAATAGTTTATTAGTTTTGTGTGTGTGTGTGTGTGTGTGTGTGTGTGTGTGTGTGTGTGTGTGTGTGTGTGTGTGTGTGTTTGTGTGTATATATTTACTTATATATATATTATTAAAGAGTATAATGATGGGTTGCAAACACTATTTAATACTGAAAACATTAAGATAAAAAACAAAACAAAAAAACAAAACAAACAAACATGTAGGCCAGTATGTTCAAAAGTTAAAGATAAAGTCAAATTCCCTTAGTATTATACTAGTGATGATGTGAGTAGTGGTGGAGAGTACCGTTGTGTTTACTGCTGATTTCTGTATCATCCTGCAGATCCTCGTCCACCCATGGTCTGGCTGTCTGATCTGAACGCTCCTGCTTTGATCTTGTCTCTCTTCTCTGGGAGCTTTTGAAGAGAAACCCGATAATCACACACAAAACCGCCACGAACACCGGAGTAAGAGACGAAAACACCGCCATGATGAACGAGTGAAGTCTGAAGAAGGAGTTTCACTCAAGTTCACTCAACGGGGAGGGACTCACTTTCTTCTGTTAATATTAAACAGCTCCCAGGGAACTCATACACACTATTGGCACGAATTGATTACCACACAATAGTCATTCATATGATATATCTGTAATATGTATAATAGCCTAAGTATAAATTTCATAATAATTCGATAATAAATGTAAAAATAATGTTAATTTTGTTGTTATGTTGTTATTATTATTAAATAAACAATTAAAATGCATTAGTGGTGGGAATGTTTAAGTGACTCATTTCATATGTCAGTAGTTGGCAACAAGTAACCAGTTTTTATGAATCATTCATTCAACCGATTCGTTCAAAGACGTTGATTCAGTCAGGAATGATCAAGTGAAGTCTTTATGAATGAGTCGGTGAATCATTTACTCAAACGATTCATTCAAATATGTTGATTCAATCGGGAATGAATCCCCACCACCTGATGTGTTGCTCGGATCCTGTCGATCGTATGTCAATTCTGCTTTGTTTGGTAATATTTTCATTGGCAGAGCAAAACGGACGGAGTAACAGCAGACCTATCTAAATTTAAGTTACATGATATGAACTTATTGTTTATTGAACTGTTGTGTAAAAGCAATATCTAGGATAGCCTAGATATCAAATGAATAAACAAATATATTTTTCATATTTTTCCTCTAGAAAAGACATGAATATCCAGTGGGCCTAAACAACTTGCTGTAATGCAAATTATGCATTACAGACAGAATTATTGGTTTTGGTCATATTTAATTTTTCGATCAAAATATCAGAGCCACAGCGCTGTTGACACGACATTTATTTATTTAATTGAAAATCTCTCTCACTCTCTCTCTCTTGCACTCACCATGATATTATTATGTATTCACATTTGAATGATGAGCTCAAAGTTAATTTAATGATATCAATCATAATAGCAGATCAAAATAATAGTCCTTCTCAGCGATGCATTTCATATCACAAAATAACAAAATGAAAATGGTCTGTCATTACTGCACTTTTGCCATGATTACATTTCCCCTGTGGAAACTAAAGAAAACTTATGTCCTGATACGCAGTTGGCAATATGGAAGCTTATAGTGTATTTATTCACTTGGGATTTATGTTCTTACACATTGATGGTAATTTAGAGGTCATGCAAAGGACATTTTGTAGTGGGTGTTGTTCTGTTGTCATTTTTATTACGGAAATCAAATCACCTCATTTGCGTCACTGTGTGGTGTTTTTCTCACAGACATGACATGATTAAAACGGCGGTATATGCACTGTCTTGTCTCTGTCTATGATAGTATTGTAGCTTTATACACACACACACACACACACACACACAAAAAACCGTGTGGTGTTTTTATAAAAGATAACAAAGGCACAGGTTTACTTGCGTGTTTTTAAAAGCTGTTAATCTGCTTTACAGTAGCATCTGTGACCAATCTAGTGTATCTGTCCTGTATAAACCAATCAGATCAGTGTATGCCATTAAATGCACATAGAGGAATAGTTCACCCAAAAATAGTTCAGAAAATTGACTCTCCCTCAGGCCATCCAAGATGTAAATGAGTTTATTTCATTCGAACACATTTGGAGAAATGTAGCATTCCATCACTTGCTCACCAGTGGATCCTCAATGAAGCGAAAATCTGTGTGTTTGTAAGAAACCAATCCACAATGTTTTAACTTGACATCATTGCTTCTGGCCAACTTGGCAAAGTCTATAATCCATAATAATGTTTCCTCCATCCCCTGTTGTCCTCTCACATCAAAATCCACTCACGTATTTGTTAAGAACTGTTTTGGCTTGTAAATGGTGCTTGATCTGTGCATATTTTTCTCCTGATTCAGACTAGACAGCTTTTTCATTGGACAAATCAAAATTATGATAGAGGACTCGTATTTAGTAGGATTGAAGTTAAAAAATGTCTTAACGATATATTTGTTTCTTATAAACATGCAGTTTTTCGTTCAGCATGTTAATTGATGGACTGGAGTGGTGTGGAATACTTGTGGATTATTTTGATGTTTTTATCAGCTGTTTTATAATTTTATTTTTAAAGATCTGAAATATACAGCATCTGAAATGCAATTAATCTCTGACATTATAGAAAACAATGAACATTTCAAAACATGCTGTTATTTTTACTGTTTACTGATTCAGTCTTGAACTTGACGCTGAAGATCTCAGAAACTCATTAGCGATAATTATATATTTCAATGTGAGGATAACAAGCGTGTCTAATTCCCAGTTCTGTTTGAAAAGGGAGACAAATTTCTGCCTCGTCAGATTTCAGCATCACACATCCATATCACAACCATTTCATGCTTTCCAATCTCAGCATCACTCTAAAATGGAAATATGCAACCTGACTGAACCCAATACGAAAGTAAGAGAAGTAAAAACTATATTTTCATGTTATGAATATCTAAAAATATTTAAAATGATCAGTAAAAAGCAAGATATGAGGCACTCTTAACATTCTAATCTAGCATGAGCTACTTTGCAAATTAAATGTCAAAGGTTTATTTTTAATCCCTAAACTATAAAGTTTCCTCATAATTGAATACAAATTCCTCTTCATTGCCACTTTATAGGCATGTTATAAACTGATACTTTGCCAAGTCTGGCATATATATATTTATATTTTATATTTTCATTTTATGTCAAGTTTTAGCAGTTTTATTATATGTTTTTGTCATTTTTGTCACGATAATAACCCTGGTGGACATTATTTTAAAATTGGAAATGATTTAAAAGAAATGTAATTACTTTTTAAATGAAATATTAGTCTCTTTTGACTTGCTAGGGCTAAAAACACTTTATTAGGTGTAAAAATTATTGGGAGTTTTAATCCAGGGGTCACCAAACTCGGTCCTGGAGGGCCAGCAGAGTTTAGCTCCAACCCTAATTAAACACATCTGAACCAGCTTTAATCTATAAAACTGTACTGATGTAAAAAAAAAAAAAAAAAAAAAAAAAAAAAAAATTAACACAATAATAGATCTTCATAGTTTACTGAAGCTGAGAGGGTGAAATGATAAAAATCTATTTTTGTAAGAGAAGGAACAAAATAAATGACGGCTGAAGTGTGACCTAACAAAAATAAAAAAGTAGAAATCTCTATGTAAAATTTTTAATAAAAACAAAATAATAAAATTAATAGAATGAAAAAAAAACAAACAAACAAAAAAAACACCCATACTTTGAAGGCTTTATTTGTACTTAGTAGTAGTAGTAGTGGAAGAGAAGAATTTCAGCAGCTAGTGATAGTCTAATAATGATAGCAGAAGTAGAAGTGTAGTAGTGCTGCTGGAACTGAAGGCTGCTGTAATGGCTAAAGTGAACAGATTCTGATAGCAAAAGGAGTTATTCCAGTACTTACATGTCTCTAGAGACAAACTGTGTTTACTGGAGTGAAATAAACCAATTACAGTACACTCACACCATACACACGCAGACGCTCACGGTCATGTGACAGCAGTGTGATTGTATGTGTGTTCCTGAAGTGCTTTCAGGCCCGACGTTGCTCCACAGATCTGGGTCAATGCTGGGCAGTTTAAATATTAACCGATGCTTAAAATCCATCGGCCTCTACAAGTAAGATTTTCTTCAAAAATAAAACATGAGTAGAGTTTGCGGTTAACAGTCACATGCATATCTATTTAAATTATTATTATTATTATTATCATTATTATTATTTTTTTTTTTTTATTTTTATTATTTTTGTATGGATTGTGTTGCACATGTGGAGGGGGCTGTGATTAGATATTCAGAGCACACTCCTGTCATTAGATTTTGTCCTTAGTTGAAGTTATTGCAGTAGTTGGGTCGGGTAATTTAAAGGGAAAGTGTCGCTATAAAGCAATTTCATAGTCTCATGTGTTTGTTATGTATCTGTGCTCTCTAATACTGACATATGTATGACAATCACTATGATTTTATGCTCTTTATTAACCCAAATAATCAATTACCAAAATATTTGGTATCTTTTAAATGAATAGATCACCCCAAAATGAAAGAATCTGTAAATGTACTCATCCAAGATGTAGATTAGATTGTTTTTAAAATACTCTGGCTAAAATATGGCTCCTCTATCCATAATATTGCATGAAATTGCAGCATAGTTTTTTCAACTTTTTTACATTTAAAATAAATTATTAAAAGCTACCAAATATTCTGGTAAAAATTAAGTAAAATAGAGCAGTAATCCCTATTTCTACTTGACTGCTTGTGTCGCATGAACATGATGAACTTTACTTGAACTGAATTTCATCCAGAAACTGAATAGCTGGTGCCATACATTCTAGAAAATAGCTGGTGCCATACATTCGGAAAAGAGCATGAATATGTATAAGAATTATCGACAAATGACAGATCTGTCCATATTATGTAGGGAGGATTCGTAAGAAGAACAAGACGAATGAGTCTTGTAGCAAGTAAGCGGATTAATGCATTTTCAGGATTAATGTGACGTGTTCAGTAATGAGATGCAAATTTGTGACTAACAGACCCCAGAAAGTGTGTTTTTCACAGTGCACATCTACATAACACAAACCTTACATAGGCATGCTTGTAGTAAGAGAAGACATGTTTGATATATTGTCCATTTGTATCAATAAAAGTGAGCGACACTGTAGAACATGTATTATAACAGTTTAGACATTTCGCCTTTATTTGAAGTAGAACAGCACAAAAAAACACACTTTACATAACTAAAAAAGAAAAACAATTCAAAACACCCAAAACACCCAAAACGCAGATATACAGTCAATAAAAATGAATAAAAAGTTGTGAATTTAATATTTATAAGAGTAATACTTGTAATAATGTATAAAAAGACAAATAATCGCTTAAGCGATCCAAAACGTTCCATTCCTATCATGCCAATAAAACATGCATAAATAAAGCTTTTGTACACTCAAATACATCTCTAACATTTTAGAAACAAAACAAAGTAAATAAAATAAAGAAGAGATCAGCCTAAACCCTGAATGTTCTTCTCTGACAGAAGAGTCAAAACATACTTGAAAACACACAAACTCCTTAAAATCCACAATGATATTTAGATGCAGGCTGACAGAAACGGATCATAAAAATATTATATTCATCCAGAGTATTAGAGCAAGAGCGAATCTCTATTTTTACCCTTTTTCTTTTGGCCTGCAAAACACATCGTCCATTCACGCTGTAGAGGGTTAAAAGTTTAAACAGCACCATAGTTTTCCCCCTGGATTCCTTGTTATACAACTTACACCATCAAACACAAATCTGACCCATGAGTATGACACTGAATGACACGAAGATTAAATGTTCTTTATAGAGAAACATAATATACATGTACCAATTTACACCGATAGCACTTTATAATATGCTAATATTCAGCCTTTTTAAATTCTTTGGCAGCCTCCGTGTAAAACCGTATGAGAAAAGGAGATAGATTTAAACGATTTATGTGCTTTCAATAATGGCTTGAGTCAAACTAGATACCTCATCCAGCTCGATCATTAGACGAATACTAACCATCATCACAGTATGTCTGTTAATAAGATCTATACTCTCATGCAGCCCTTGTTGACTTATAGAAGTATACAAAACTCAGGCTATGTTCGAGATACTACACTCAGCTGCTAATTCAGCAGGACAGTATGTATGCTACAATACATGAATGCATTTGCTAAAATATGCAGTGTATAGTTTAGAATACTATATTCCACAATGCAATGCACTCAACTCTACATTTTCCGGGTATTTAGTGTGTACTGCACAGTAAATAGTATACTAGTATTTAAAGGAATAGTTCAAAGTAAATCATTCATACTTAGACCACCCAGGATAAAGAGGAGTTTGTTTCTTCATCAGAACAGATTTAGAGAAATTTAGCATTATATCACAAGCTCACCAGTGGATCCTCTGCAGTGAATGGGTGCCGTCAGAATGAGAGTCCAAACAGCTGATAGGAAGCGTTAATATGGATAATGGCCAGAAGCAATGGTTTAAATATTTTGATGTATTTGTTTCTTCTGTCACCCATTCACTGCAGAGCATCCATTCGTGAGCAAGTGATGGAATGCTACATTTCTCTAAATCTCTCCTGATGAAGAAACAAACTCATCTACATCTTGGATGGCCTGAGTACATTTTGAATGAATTATTCCTTTAATTCTGAAAATAGCCTTATTTCTTTACTTTCTGTCACCCAAAATCTTAAAAAATGCATCATACCACAGTCATATTCACTTTATGAAAGTAGTTATTTTAACCACACCTTTCAAGAACAGTTCAGTGTTCTTGAAAGATTATCATTGTTATAAAAACAGAATTATGATGAACAGACTGATATGTATTCTGGCCAATTATATAACATTAAACCGAACAGTACCCACAGTTCATGAACCTAAATATTCCATTATGCTTTGCTCATGTACAGATTCTAGGGAAGAATGACCATCGTGCAAATTTATGAAATTTAACTGGACAGATTTTGGTGACTATCACTGCTGATCCAGAATCAGATGATTGGAAAAAGAATAAAGACATTTATTCGGAGGGGAAAAACTGTTCTGAGATCAGCAGAAAAAGCCAACAGCTATTAAAACCAGTCTTTTGCTTAAGAACAAATACCAAAAAATGGATGTTACTTCAGCAACTTTATTTAAATTAAAAATTAATTAATTAATCATTTAAAAAAAATGTTAAATATATTTAATAGGCTGTATAAAATAGCTTTGTAGTCGGTTGTGGCTCATAAAAATAGCTGTATTACTGCACCAAGCGTGTATTAATGTGTTGGGCCTGTAAGACCCTTTGAGAGGTTGAGGACAGGAACATTAGACTGTCCCGAGCGGCTGCTGAGATTGTTTGATTGTGTCCCAGATGAACTTTGCACTCTTGGATTTATTGTCTGATCTATGGGAAATATGACTCAATTTAGGTGTACTGAACAAAGTCAAGGTCCTTGGAAAATGAACTCTAGTATATTGTTTCTGGACCAGAAATGAATCCTGGGATAGCGAATCCTTGAGGGCTGTATGAGGTCGACTCTACGCTGAGTGATGGATTGTGGGACCTGTAGTCCAGGTAGCTGGATTGTCGTTGGCATTGTTGAGCACTTAAAAGCTTTTCTTCTGCGGAGCACTGAGTTTTCTCAATCCTCTTATCCTGCCGAGGAGCTCGCGCACAAAGTCCTGATGAAGAGAGAAAGACAGAGAGAGAGTGAGGCAGATTGCTTTTCATTTAACACAAGATAATGATGGATACACTGAGTGTGTTTGTGTGTGTGCAATTAGATGTCTAAAGATGAAAATTACACTTTTATTATTTATTTTAAAAAAGTAAAAAAAAAAGTAACATTTCTTTTTAAAGAAATTAATGTATATTATTTTATCATTTTATTATTAATATTGTATTAAATTGATCAAAAGTGACCGTAAAGACATTTATATTATATTTATTCATATTATATCATTTAATACTGATACATTGTTTTCAACACTGATGATTAGAAATGCATATCAGCATATTAGGATGATTTCTGAAGGATCATGTGACACTGAAGACTGGAGTAATGATGCTGAAAATACAGCTTTGATTCACAAGAATATATTACATTTTAAAATATATCCAAACATAAAACAGGTATTTTAAATTGTATATAATATTTCAATTATTTCCATTTTTACTGTATTTCTGACTAAATAAATACAGCCTCAATTAACATAAGAGACTTCTTTCAAAAATTCTTACAGACCCCAAACTTTTGAACCATAGTGTATATATAATAAAATAAAATATTAGAAGAATTTTGTTAAAGGTATAAATCAATAAATGAGAATAAATATAATGGTATTAAATAAAAATCAAAAATATTATAAATGTAAAATTGAATTAAAAAGAAAAAGAAAACAGAAGTACTTCCAAATTTCAATAATCAAGTAAACGTTTGTTTAAATTGGAGCAAAGGCATCTATATGTGTGTGTGGGTCAGTGGGTTATTGTGTCTGCTATAGCTCTTTTGCATTATGATTTTCATAGTGTTGTATGAATTCTTTGAACACACGTTTTCAGGTCAGTGCACTTATATGAAATCCACTGGCATGTCCTGAAGCAGTGTTTGTGTGTGTGTGTGTGTGCATTTGAAGTAATCAAAATGCAACCTCATAAGTTACTGATATGAAGCACTCATGCAGTGAATCATGCGAGCCACATACACTGCTTGTGAACAGCAACTAAAAGTTGACTAATTATATGTATTTATTTATATATTTTCAGATACATATGAAAATATAAGGCAGCGTAATGTGGCTGTAAAGCTTTTGCTTTGTGAGTGCATTCATGATGTCTTAAAAATATTCCTTAAAATATTGTCTATTCACTAGGTTTTGAAACAGAGCTGTGTGTTAGCGGCCTATATTTAACGTTATGACTTACATCAGTGGGCTTGTAGCAGTCTGACAGTGATCCCTGAGGGACAAAAACAGAGAGATATCAACCAACTGAGACACACACCAACAACTTAAGAAGCTTCAGCATTTACAGACTTAAAATATACTAATACGTACACAGTGTGAATTCTCAGCTAGGGAACTGCAATTGTGCAGTCCTGGTTTTCATGCTTAATGTGTTTTTGCATAAATGTGCACCCTCAAGGTGGCACTAAAGTTTCTTTTAAATATCTGTGATATTAAACCAGATGTTTTTATTCAGCTAGCTAGTTATAAACTTGCTGACTTTAACTTTAACTAATTACTCAGTAAGATTCTCTTCATTCTAACTTAAACTAAACTAAATACTTTCAGTCTTTAAAGAAATAGTTCACCCAGTGGAAATTTGCTGGAAATGTACTTGCCCTCAGGCCATCCCGGATGTAAATGAGTTTGTTTCTTCATCAGAACAGATTTGGAGAAATGTAGCATTCCATCACTTGCTCATCAGTGGATGCTCTGCAGTGAATGGGTGCCGTCAGAATGAGAGTCCAAACAGCTGATAAAAACATCACAATATTCCACAAGTAATCCACACCACTCCAGTCCATAAGTTAACATTGTGTTAACTTCAAACCATTGCTTCTGGCTAAAATACAAGTCATCTATCCATAATATTGCTTTCTCCAGTGAAAAAGTAATCTCATCTGAATCAGGAGAGAAATATGCACAGATCAAGCACTGTTTATAAGTGAAAACAGTCCGAAATATTTCTACACAAATATGATGGTGAATTTTGATGTGAGAGGAGAACAGTGGATGAACTTTTAAACTGAGGGAAGTGTTATTTTGGATTATGGACTTGTATTTTGGACAGAATAAATGGTTTAACATCTGAACAGTTAATGATGGATGTGTTTATTACAAGCTCACAGCTTTTCACTTCACAAGATGTTAACTGATGGACTGGAGTGCTGTGGATTACTTGTGGAATATTGTGATGTTTTTATCAGCTGTTTGGACTCTCATTTTGATGGCACCCATTCACTGCAGAGGATTGGTGAGCAAGTTATGTAATGCTACATTTCTCCAAATCTGTTCCGATGAAGAAACAAACTCATCTACCCGAGTATGATGACATTTTTTTCAGCATATTTTCATTTTTGGGTGAACTAATAAAAAAAAGCATTCTCACAGGACTTGTAGTTTTACCTGTAGTTTTATGGCTCTCTCGTCTTCACTGTTCACCTCCAGGAGATCATCAATGTCTATCTCCACCTCTGGCATTTCCTCTTCCTGTAAAAGCAGAGATCAGGCAACATTAGTGGAAGTGAACACATCACACAGTGAGAAATCACAAATGAGATTTCTTGTGTGCCTATACTGAATCTTGCAGAAACATCTGAAACCACCAAGAGTTAAAAAGAAACCTCCAAGTGATTAATTTCCCCTCCGGGTTCTGTTCTTCATTTTTAGGAAGCTTTCTAGAGAACCTCAGGAGACAGTCTGAAGCGTCCAGAACATCAGAAAGTGCCAGTGATGACAGACAGAGCCACACAGACAGATGAGATGAGCTCTATAAATACACTGGCCTCTTTAAAGGTGAGAGAAGGAGAGGGAAGTATTTTCCATGTACCAATCGTTTTGGCTTGTTTGGGGAATAAGAGAGAGGTGGAATAATTCACATCATCCATATAGACAATCATTTTGAAACAACATTTGTCATTTCTGCCTGTGTGAGTGCCAGGGATTGTGAGGGTTTCAGCTAATTCTGAACCAAGGACAAATCCAGGATCCGCTGTTTTTTTTTAAATGTGTTTATGTATTAAATCTATTCACTGATTTTTTAAAAAGTAAATATACATATACATTTTTTAATCACAAAAATGATTACACCAATGCATAATATATGTATGTATATATATATATATATACACTTTTATTATTTCATCATTTTTCACACTTAAAACTTTATGCATTATTTTTTTAATTTTATACATATTTTATATAACAATTACAAACACACAAATACAATTTTTAAAATTTATTTATTAATACTTAACATTTATTTTTAAAATTTAATTTGGTTTATATATATATATATATATATATATATATATATATATATATATATATATATATATATATATATATATATATATATATATATATATATATATATATATATATAGTATGTATGTATATATATTATTATTATTATTATTTATTTATTTATTTTTTTATAAGATTTTCTCAAAGGCAGACTCAGCTCTAACTGTCCTAGAAGTGAGCATCATCCATCTAAAGAACTGTGCAACCCATGCCAGCTTTCATGGTCTACAGTTAACAGTTCAGCTTAAAAAAAGCAGCAAGATTTCTAGTTCTGCCCCCCAGATCTCCCAGTTACCAATCTCTGTCTCAAGCTGCACTGATGTTGTGTTTACTAGCAACTCAAATGAGCATCAGGTTAATAACCACTGCTTCCTTTCAGAGGGAATACAGAAAGAAGGGGAATGAAAGAAAACTTTTATTTTTTATTCTTAATTTAACAAGAAGCAGGTCACAATGATTAGTGCTGGTCTGCAGAGTTAGTAAAGATGAGTCTGGCTGTGTGTGTGGGTTAAGAAAGCGTGGGTGGTTGAGAAGGAAATTCACACTATGGTTCATTCGGTGAGGGAAAACTGACAATGATGGATCTAGAACTGTTTTATACCTTTAAAAGAGTGATTTCATCAAAAATATGAGTATTTTCACGTTTCCCCTCATGCCTCAAAATTCTCATCAGCTTCTGCATAGACCACATTATCTGAGCTTCGTGTAAATCTATTCAGAATGATTCTGACACACTTTTTCACTTAAGACTTAATGGATACACATAAATGTATATTAACACTATAAATCTGCAAAAGAAGACACACTCAAATATGCACTTTCAATGAAGACTTTGACAAATCAGCCTTTCAGTACACCAGCATGGTTTCTTTAACCTTGTTAGAGCTGTTTGTTAAAATAATGATCCAATCAGTCGCCTGCCTGCTCTCAGATTGGCTCATACATCATTTACACATTCATTATTAGAAGAAATTTGAGACTTTTTGTTTGTGTGTTTTCTCTTTGAAAGGGAAAATGGCAAAGAAGACAATACCAGCCGCAAAGACTCAGCTGACACAGAGCCCATCAGCCCTCTGGAACAATCATTTCATTAGTTACATTCACACTGATGAACCAAGAAGTCTGTAAGAAACCACATAGTAACATGCTAAAAAGCACCCAGAACTTAGCAACCACATTAGCAACACCTCTGCATTGCTGTGTCTAGTTTTGCGAAAATCAATTACGAAAATCAATTTTTAATGTATTTAAATATATTTTATATAATTTTTTATACATTTATTAATATATGTATGTTGAATTCATATTTTATATATTCATATTTATATATATTTTTATAAATAATTATTCTTTTTACGTGTGTGTGTGTGTGTGTGTGTGTGTGTGTGTGTGTTGAATTATCTATTGAAATACGTATTTGTTTATTTTATTTTATATATTCATTAATATATCTATACATTGAATTAGTTAATTGTTTATTATACATTATAATATATTATAATATAAATTATATATATAGCATACAGACATATATTAATAAAAATGTATTATTATAGTATGAATAATTATTTATTGAAATACTATGAGAGAGATGTAATATATATATATATATATATATATATATATATATATATATATATATATATATATATACTTGATAATATTTAATCTAATACTTAATATTTAATCTAATTAAATATAAATTAATTTAATTAATTAAAGATTTATTTATTAAAGATAGTTATTTATCATATTGCTATTACAGTTGTTTTATAAAAGCTTCTTGTCATTCTCATAATTGCTGTATTTGAGCAATCATTAATGCCCACTATGGCATCATAAATCATTTTTTATCCATTTTATCAAATCATTTTTCATTCCCGTTGCTTGCATATAATGTCTGTCTGTTGTGAATGAAAAGCCCTGCAGGTGTATTGTGGGTAGTGAATGCATGTGCTGTCAGATCAGAGAGTTGAATGAGCTCTTCCAGTCTGCAGAAGCAGCACAGACACCTTCACTAGACCTGTCTGTGCGTTGTGCCTCATCGTGCAGTCGACTGGTGTCTCATCTGCAAACAGAAGAGGGAAACCATCTCTCTCTCTCTCTCTCTCTCTCTCTCTCTCTCTCTCTCGGTCTCTCTCTCTCTCTCTCTCTCTCTCTCTCTCTCTCTCGCAACAGACAGGTCAGATCACTGCGGATTTGTATTAGAATAGCAAACAGGCATTGGTGTGAGAAAGGTCTTGCAGGAGGGTGAAAAATGTACACAGAAATGCCGACAGCTATGCTGAGAATTCACACACATGCTCCCACACACATAACACGATTTGAATACCAACATAAACAAGCAGATTGTACTGTACCAGCACATATGTGCTCATGAAATACTATCCGCATGCATATCCTGTGTGTCACGGATGATTTATGATCAGGGTCATTTTGACGGCAGAATCAAAGTGATAAATTTGGTCTCTACAAGGCAGGGGTGACATGAACCCATTTTTTTGAGGGGGCATCAGATGCATTTGTGGTTTTATTAGTGCCCGTGGCAAGACAAGACCAAAAAAAAAAAAGATTAAAAAAAAACGCATAGGCCAAATAATATACAAATAAAATACGTTAGTCTACAAGTAAAGGGGCACAGGTTCAAATTTCAATCTAATATATAGTTTTAATAAACCAAAAAAATGTTTTGGAAAGAAATCTCTTATTCTCACCAAAGACTGCATTTATTTGAAGTACAGTAAAAACAGTAATATTATGAAAGATTGTTCAAATTTAAGAACAGTTTTCTTAAATATTTTTTTAAATGTAATTTATTCCTGTGAGTAAAAAAATAAATCATTCCAATAAGCTGATTTGTTGCTCAAGAATCATTTCTTATTATTCTAAATATTGAAAACGGTTGTGCTGCTTAATATTCCTGTGGAAACTCTGATACACTACCATTCAAAAGTCTGGGGTAAGTCGTTTTTAAAGAAATGAATTATCAAAAGTGACAGTAAATAAATGCTGTTCTTGTTATACATCAAAGAATTCTGGAACAAAATGTCATGGTTTCCACAAAAATATTTCCATGAAACAGTTTCAACACTAATAATAATAAAAGCCATTTTTAATAATTCAGCTCCAATATTAATGAATAATAACTGACCAAATCAGCTATTAGAATGATTTCTGAAGGATCGTGACTCTGAAGACTGGAGTAATTTTTACATGCAGTAATTGTGCTTCTTAATGATCAGCGATACAAATAATCTTTTCAAATTAGCAAAAATGAAATTTCAAAATTAAATGACACTTCTGCTACAAGGTCAAACAGAAATAAAAATCAGAGATTAAAAGTCTCTAATACTAAACACAAACATGCTTCATCAATACAAACAGTCAAAGTGGAATAAAAAGCAGCACCCGCGATATCAGACAGACAGACCCCTGAAGCACTCAACATCAAAGACGAACCCCTTCCCCCTCGCTGAAGAGGAAAACGGTGGAGAGGGGGGTTGTGGGTATCTTTTGTAAGCAGACCCCACTGGGCTGAATGTAGAGGAAACATCTCACTGCTTCTTATGCTGTGTCAGAATGCAGAGTGTGTTTTGCAGCCATTTTCAGGAAACATTTTGTTTGCTCTCTGTGACTCAGTGTACTGATAACTAACATGGTGCTGAATTTAGTCACTTTATTTGATAGATTACACTGTTTAGTACACAATGTAATTTTTCTTTCTTCAAATAATACATTATTATTCATTAATTTTATTAATTTATCATGTCCCTCATCACAATTACTTTTTAATGGGTTATATATGGGTTATATATGGGGGTTATATATTAATTTTTATTAATATTTTGAATTATTAATTTTTTTAATTTTCTGTTCTCATTTTTAATTTTAATGAGTTTTAATCGTTTTGTCTTAATTGTCTTAATTTTTCTATTTGTCATTTTAATTTTAACGTTTTTAGATTTAGTTGTGCACGTTCTTGTCATTTTATTAGTTTTTTTTTTCAATATGTCTATATAGATTTTAGTAATATTTTGAATTAGTTAATTTTTATATTTTCTGTTTCATTTTAATTTTAGTTAATTTAATTTAATTGCTTTTTTAAAATCAATATAGTTTTCATGATTTTTTTATTTCAGTTTTAATTTGAGTTATTTTAATTCATTCATTTAAACTAACTAGCTGAAATAAAATGTTTAATTATATTAATATTTTATATATATATATATAATATATATATATATATATATATATATATATATATATATATATATATATATATATATATATATATATATATATACATACTATATACTATATATACATACTATATACTATATATATACTATAATAACCTTGATTACAGTGAAAATATCATGCTTTAACTGTTTTTTTTCCATAAAAGCTTTATCATTCAAATCCAAAACAGAATGTAACAATCTTTGCAAAAATGTTTTAAACAATACAATGTCATGTATTTTTTTTCAATTATAGTGTGATTTATTAAAAAGTAAAACTGAGCCATAATACCAGAATATTTATTTAAATTGCAAGCATATACAATTTAATTATAAGTATAATTGAAGACAGAGTTGAAATAATAAGCACGTTGCATCTACTTTTAAAAATCAGCCATAAAAATGGAAAATGCATGTTTATTGACTGTGAATCTGAATATGTAGGATTAGTGTTTAGAACAGCAGTGTTACTGAATTAGCTTTCACATCCTATCACAGCACTATTCATCCATGATCACACAGAGAGAATCAGCACGCTTGGAAACTGCTGCACGCTGCCCAAAATAGACAGAATCCTCAGCAGAAAACAGCTTAGGCAGCAGCAGTTTGTGACCGTCATTGGTTTGAGGACTCCATCATTAGCTCGCACGTAACCACCTCATATGCACGTTCAATACACTAATGAACCCCAGATGGACTTGTTTTACTAAGACAAAGAACATCAGAGCTCTGGCACACACATACATGCAAATCGCAACAAGAAGCAGCCTACATTTGTTCTTCTTAAGCCTTGTAAGCACAGACAAGGCTGCTGAAAATGCAGAGATCATGCTGTGAAAATAGACACACACACACACACACACACACACACACACACACACACACACACACACACACACACACACACCATTATTGTTTCTCAGAGGATTGTTAGTGTGTGCATGAGATGACATGCTGTTTAACTACAGAGGCAGAAATTGCTTCAATTCCCAGTCCAATATCTCTGTATATTTTATATCGTAAATTGCCTGTTTTTCCTTTGTTTTATCATCCGCTAAACATATTCTATTCTAATTCTATTAAATTCGTCCATCCTCTGCCTTTCCATTACTTTCCTCTCATCTTCTGTTCTAATTTCTGCTTTAATTCCTTTCCCCAATCCTCTTCTCCCAGAAGCCACGGAAAATAACCTCTGAATATCCTGATAACGTTACACCATTTCTTTCTTGCTTTCGCTCTGTTGGATACACTTTCTCAATATAAGACAGCCAAATTCATCTAATCCACGCTGTGCTGTCACTCATCCTGTTTGAGTGATGTCAAAGCTCAGCTCTGTGATGTCATAGTTAAGAGATGTTATAAAGCGAGCCGGTTTAAGCCCATCACAGGCTCAAATGATTGGCCAATGCAATTGCAAGCACTGTAAATACTTGTACTCAAGGTGGCGATAGAGCAACCTTCAAATGGTTGTACAATTAAACCAAATTGTATTATTCAGGTTTTCATTCTGATATTTTCTGTTTCATTTTAATGTTAGTTAAGGATTTAGTCAATTTGTTGTGTGTTCTTGTCATTTTTATTATTGGTTTGCTTGTTTTTTGAACATCGATAGAGTTTAATTAATATTTTGAAATAGTTTTCATTATTATATTTTCCATTTTCATTTTTAAGTTTTAGTACTTTTGTGTGTTCTTGTCACTTTTATTGGTATTTGCTTTTTAAGTGTCTAAATTATTAAATGTCTATATTAATAATTTTTTTCAGTTTTAATTGAATTATTCATGGGTTTTCAATTTTTTTTTACAGTATTTATAGTGTCATTTTTATTAAATGTATTATAAAACTGACTCATAATATCCAAATAAAATATTTATTTAAATTGCCTAGAATTTAATTTTTAAGAATTGAAGTCAGAGTTAAAATAATAAGCATACTCCTTTTTTTTTTTACTTGAAATAAACATTTAATGAAATAAATTAAACATTTTATTTTAGCTTGTTGCAAAGCTTGTTGCTTAGTTTAACTTGAAGTTCTAAAACTAAATCAACTAAAACTTGACATTTGGGAATGCAACAATGCATACAACTAAGCCTGCATTTCTAGAAGCATCTGCACAGCTTTTGGAAAGCATATGCATTCATGTTCTAGAGATTAAGTTTCGGGCCTCAGGGTTTAGTTAGAAATAGTTCAATTCTGTCAAACTTCTCTAGAGACAGAAAACCTTCACTGTCAGCAAGTAATCCCATGCTGACCTACTCTTCTTTAAGAAAATCTGCCTAAGTTGTCAACACCTTACACTAACCCTTACAGCCATAGTGCACAATGGGGATGCACGCAATTCCCATCAGCAACTGTCTGTTTACATGCTAACCTGCTAAACACGTTCCCTTAACTCATTTAACAGTGTGAGAGACATATTTAAGTAATATCAAACAAACAAACAAACAAACATTCAACTTGTGAATATCAACAAGGTTTTGATCATTTTTGCTCAGCCAATGAAAAGAAATGCTAATGAGATTGCAAAATTTCAGCTGCAGAACTGGAAGCTTCAACTGTTTTCAACCGTGATAATAATGAATGTTTCTTGAGTAGCAAATCAGCATATTAAAATGATTTCTGAAGCATCATGTGACACTGAAGACTGGAGTAATGATGCTGAAAATCCAGCTTTGATCACAGGAATAAATTACATTTTAAAAGATATTACAACAGAAACCAGTTATTTTAAATTGTAATAATATTTAACAATACTGTCTTTACTGTATTTCTTGATCAACTGAATGCAGCCTTGGTGAGGATAAGAGACTTCTTTGAAAAACATTAAAAAGTGCAGCCATATTCCAATTCAGAATCCTGTTGTTTACATGAAGTCTCTTGCCTTTGATTGAAACCTGCTGTTAATGGGCACCCAGACATTGAGCTGTGAACAGTTATTGACTATGTGTGACTTCCTCTTCTTGTTTCTATAGTATAATGTGACGGGGGTCATTAGAATACACCTGAGTAAACACCTCTTCATGTTTAATCTGATTAGATGCTTGAGCTTGTAAACAGCATCCTATTTAATGTTTTGATTATCACCACAAATAAAAAGCATTTCATTTGCCACAAATGCTATGTATTATATCAAAATAATATATTCTGAATATAACTCACACAGATATGTATTTTATTTATATCAAATTTTTTGAATTTTATTAAAACATATAATTTTGACTGTAAACCATAGTGATGCGAATGCCATTTTGTCATTCAGTGAGACCATATAAATGCTCGTTTTACCACATGCTCATGTCTGCTTAGTGAACTTTGTCAGAACAAGAATGGCATTACATTAAACATCACAATCAAGACCCTGCTGGGTTGTGTATTCTCAGACTTAATGCATTTAAAAGAAATTTCCATATAGGGGATGTCTGGCCTAGGTTAGAGAGTTTGACTCCTAACCCCACAGGTTGTGGGTTTGAGTCTTGGGCCGGGCAATACCACGACTGTGCCCTTGACATCCAAGGCTAAGACTTAATGCATTTTCCCCGGGCGCCGCAGGATAATACTACTGCCCCGGTTGTGTGTTCGCGGTACAGAAATGTACCTATGTGTGTGTGTTATGTTTGTGCACTTTTTTAAATGCAGAGCACAAACTGATTACTATGATCACATCACTGTATTTTGTCACTGTAATACTAAACCTATCTGACAGTACCTATTTATGAAAAAAAAAATCATATTGATGATAAATATTTGTGATTTTGTTTATCTGTATTTACCCATAATGGAATTTTTGTAGACAAAAAAAATCACTATTACTATGATAAGTATTTGTGATTGTTTCTGTATTTGATTGTATTTATTAATTATTGATATATTAAAAATTATTTTTATAATATAAATATACAGTTTTTTAAATATATATATTCAAAAGATGTTGAATGTGTATTTTTTTATAATATAGTGTAAAGTGTTTGTGTGTGTTATATGAGGGTTTTTGTGTAAATATAATGGACATTAATACAATTATAATATTGCCTGTACTATACGAGGCTTTGAGTAAAAATAAAATGGACATTAATTATTATTATTATTATTATTATTATTATTATTATTATTATTATTATTATTATTATTTGATTTCAAACAAAATATAATAAATATTACAAAAAATATATATATTTTTATTTACAAGAAAATATTTTTAGGAATATTAATTTACATACAAAATACATCTAAAAAAAAAACAATATATCCTCAATAACCTAAAATAAAAAAATAAAAAATAATAATACTTTTCAATAACTAGCTAAATTAAATCACAGAGTCAAACTAGCCGTTTCTCTCTTTCTTGTCTCTCTGGGGACAACACAGCATCAGCAGAAAAAAAAGTAAGCTGCTGCAGAACAGTAACACTGAGAGATACAGATAGAGAAAGAACAAAAGAGACCAGCACACTGTACAGAGCAATAAGACACTTCACAGTTCAGCAGAATGACGTTTGGTCATCTTCAAATGAGGACTGATGCCAAAGGATGCCTAAAGCTGTAGTCTCATATCGCAGCCAAATATAGGTCACACAAAGAAGACCACAATTTGTCAACCTAAACCCAAGGGAATGGTGTAGCTTTGAGGTTAAAAATCTGGGTTTGAGACCTTCAGAACCCCGCATGAGCTGATTTATATACTACTGTATCATCATTATGCCCATGGTCAAGACACTTAACCTCAAGCTACTCCAAAAAGACAGTGATGAATGAAGCTGAAAACAACCGTTTATTTTGCCTGGCTGATAAGTGGCATATTTGCAGATGTTATGAATGTTGTTTCTAAAAGATAGCATTCATTAAAAAAAAAGCTCTGAATGAAAATTATTAAATAGAAAATATAGTATTTTGTCTGTACTGTATGATGCCTTGCATAAATGATAATTAAAAGAATACAATTATATTATTCATTAGCATATATATTACAATATCAATTAATGCATTTATAATTATAATAATAGTCATTAATGAATTTTGTTTTTACAACAAAATTATTTTTTTGTTTTAGAAATTATTTTATTTTACAAAAATATCTCAAATAAAAATATTAAAACTATATCTACAATAAACAAAAATAACTAATAATTAAATAAAAAACTAATGATCAATAATGATCTAGATTGAAGCTCTTTTATGGAGTTCCGGTTCGGGTCCAGTCTTACCTCGCAGTCGTAAAGTTCGCTCAGCTGTTCAATGATCCATTCCTCCAGTATGAGTCTCTTCCGCAGCTCTTTTCTGTCGTACTTCACCGTCACTTTGCCCTGCTTTTTCTGCACCGGGTCGTCCCGCTGCATCGGTCCGGGACCGGCGCAGCCCACGCCGGGCTGAAAGAACACCCTGGCCGCGGCCGGGGGCAGCTGTGTGGTCGTCTCGGCGCTGGCGGTGGACATTGCGGCGGTGATGGCGGTGGTGGTGTCTGAGGGGTGTATGCAGGGACACAGTCAGTTTCTCACACCTGCTATTTAAAGCACAGCGCGAGCATTTAAAGGGAGCCCGGCGCGTGGGAGGGGAATGTCAAGCCCGTTAACGCTGTGAGTGCCGGAACGCGCACAGTATTGGTGAAACGTGAAATCCCTCTGCGCTCATTGGACACAACAGAGATCCTGAACAAGCTGTGCCAGTATGGTACAGCATGAGATGATCATGACATACTGACATGTACCATGGTATTAATCTTATCTATCTATCTATCTATCTATCTATCTATCTATCTATCTATCTGTCTGTCTGTCTGTCTGTCTGTCTGTCTGTCTGTCTGTCTGTCTGTCTGTCTGTCTGTCCTTCCGTCCGTCCGTGTCCGTCCGTCCGTCGCCCGTCTGTCTGTCCGTCTGTCTGTCTATCGGCTGTCTATCTATCTATCTATCTATCTATCTATCTATCTATCTATCTATCTATCTATCTATCTATTGTTATCTATCTATCTATCTATCTATCTATCTATCTATCTATCTATCCGTCTATCTGTATGTCCGGCTACTATCTATCTCTATCTATCTATGTCTGTCTGTCCCGGCTTACTATCTATCTGTCTGTCCGGCTATCTATTTATCCATCCGTCCGTCCGTCCATCCGTCTATCTATCTGTCTGTCTATCTATCTATCTATCTATCTATCTATCTATCTATCTATCTATCTATCTATCTATCTATCTATCTATCTATCTATCTATCTATCAAAACATAGAATGCAATACAAAATAAAATGCAGTATACATTACAATAAAATACAGTACAACATATTATTTTGATATTGATTTGATATTTTGCTTTATAATGATATATAATTGATTTATGGAGGCAACTATACTATACAATACAGTCCGATACAATATGCGATACGAAATATGATAAGGCACAATACACAGATTACAGCACACATGCAGGTGGTGTATATAAACAAAGAAAACAGACATGCATGATCTTTAAGATAAACTTGTCCTGGTTTACAAATCAAATTCATATTATGCCCTAACTGGGAGAAAAAGTTGTCTTTGTTATGTGTATTATGTTGATGCATGATATGTGCTTGTATGTTAAAGGGGAGCTGAGGTCGGAGCTTCAGTGGGATAGAGGACAGTGAGGAGAGAAAGTGTTCAGGGCTTATGTAACGAAATGAAACTCACACTAATGAGATGGCCCAGTCCCAAAACACCAGTGCTGCTTTAGAAAGAGAACAAGAGAGACTGAGGGAGAGAGATTTGGTTCCTTCATGTTCTCATTTATCTACTTTATGATGCTTCTTAATAACCATGTGGGATGCATGATGTATGTGAGCAGCCAGGATGATGGATTGGTAGACAAGAAGCATGGGGTGCGTGTATGTGGATTAGAGGTTATCTGGGGATATTCAATATTAAACCATCCCATCCAAAAATACATGGCTTATTGTTCTGTTTTTGTACATTCTGCGTTAAGCTGAACCAAACAATTCTCAGAAGTACTTTTTTTCTCATATTTTTTAGCCATTTGTTTGTATGTAAAAGAGAGTGATGTCAAATGATGTCACTTCCAAAAATAACAACTGGCTTAGTACACAAGTCACACACACACACACACACACACACACACAAACACACACACACACACACACACACACACACACACACACACACAAAAAAACACACAGCAAATCATTGTGGATGGTTTAAGTTTTTATTATTATTATATTTTTTTTATGATACATTCTTATATATATCATTTTCATGATCAGATCATCAAGGTCCACATGGAACAACACACACTTCATTTTTTGTTTGAAGTTGTGGAAGTGTACTGTAAATTGCTGCCACCTTTTGGACATCTCGTAATATTGCAAGGAAAACACATAAACAGGTATACCATAAAAAAAGAAAAGAAAAAAAAAAAGTTAGTAATAGTAATAATGTATAGATCAAAAACAGTGTGTAGACTATTTAAAAGGACAGCTTTACAATGAGGGGGCAAGGAATAAAATCTTAAAATAAAATGTGTCCCATAAGGTTATTTAGTATTCACGACTTACAAAAGCCCAGTCTCATATAACAAGACTTTCATATCTCAAAATTTCGCAATCCTCGCCCATTAACAACATCTCTTCAAGGTTTAGCATCCAAAGCATTGTGAATAACATGAAAATACATTACCACTAGATGGCAACACAAAGACAAATTTGTCTTAAATAATTAAAAATAATAAATATATTATTAATTATTAAAATATATTATTAAACCATTTTAAATAACTGTTACAAAATAAAATAATTAAAATATAATAAATAGGCCTATAAATGATTGAGTGATTATAAAACAATTAGAAAATAACAACAATAATACATGCATATTTTAAAATACCAATTATATAATCTAAAATTAATGTAAAAATAAAGAGAACGAATTATATTTGATAACATACAGTATTTTATAAACATTGCAATTAAATAAAGACAGATATATTAAATAATTAAAACTAAAAATCTAATTAATAATAATTACTTAATTTGGACTTTATTAGCAAAGAGCTCTTGCAGTCAGTCGGTCGAATCTGTCTGTCTCTGTGTGCATCTGTGATTCTGCACCTGTCCGCCAGAGGCGCGTAACCGCCGCTTTTGTACTAAGGGCGCGCTCTAATCCTCTCATGTGACGTCGGTGAAATGGCGGAGCGGGATGGAAGCGACGTCTGTCAGAGTTCCAGCCAAGGTGAGTATTTATTTACTTCAAGCAAAGTTTGTCCAAAACTACTATCCCGCTTCCAGACCCTCATCTGTTTTTAAAGCTGGTCGGTTCAAACTGTCACCATATGAAACACTTTAACCTCAGAAGCAGCGCGCGCCGGTCAGAGGAAAGGGATTAAATCAGTAAATCAGCCTAAACGCTGAGCCAAAGCACTGCCATCGGGTGTTTACATCGGCTATCTCGAAGAAAAACATTTTATGTTTTGACATGATGCTGTTTAATTAGTTTATACTCTTTTTAAACGCCGTTGAAGCAGTTTTGAGTTTAGCACCTGTTACATCTCACGTGACGGGTCGACAAGTTTCGGGCTTTATCTGTTATGTTTTACTCGTGTTGTTGTGTTATTTGTACAACTAAAGTAAATATCGATACACCAGCTCTTTAAAGAGCCTGGTGCAATCATCCTGTCTTCATTTGTTTTGTTTGTTACATAAATATTTTGGTGAGTGAATCACATTGTATTTAAATTTAGGTTACCCCGCCCACGTCACCTTCATATAAAAATATATTTTTTATAATAATAAAAATGTATCTGACTAGTTTTGTGTCTGTATTGCACTGGTCCAAAGACAGACTCATGTAGGTCAGGCTGATATTTGTCTATTTCTAGATTAACCAATTTTGCAGATTAACAGAGATTACTTGTCCTTTGTGGTTACAAAATCTGCTAAACTTTGTCAGTGGATTCTAGCCGCAGACAACAACGGTTTTTCTGGTTAAAGTGTAAGGTTACTGTCTTTATTTGGGCTGGAGGGGCAAAGATCAGATTCCTGTGCCTTCTCAGTTATGAATTTAGTGAAGTAAGACACACACAGATAGAACGTAGGTGCATGGTCATGATAGTGTGTGGGTTTTTGACATATACAGATAAATATAGATCACTGTTATAAATATGAAGACATTTGATTATATTTGATTATTATCAGCATCAGTTCATAACCTACTTTCTTCGCTGATCAGTAGAAGCATTAAATTAATAGTTCACCAAAAATGAAAACTTTACCCACACTCAGGCAGTCCAAGATGAAGTTTGTTTCTTCATCAGAACAATCACTTGCTCACCAGTGGAAGTAAATGGGTGCCGTCATCTGATAAAAACATCATAATAATCCACAAACTTCAGTCCATCTATTAACATCTTAAGAGAATGTTTTAGTTTTAAGTTTTAATTTTAAAAATTTCTTCCTTCTGTCCCTTAAATTTGTGTTATATCTGTTTTATCATCTTGTGAAGTGAAAAATTTAAACATCATTGTGAAGTAAAAACACACAGCTTTTCACTTCTCAAGACCTTAATTGATGGACTGGAGTGGTGTGGATTATTGTGATGTTTTTATCAGCTGTTTGGACTCTTATTCTGACGGCACCCATTCACTGCAGAGCATCCATTGGTGAGCAAGTGATGTAATGCTACATTTCTCCAAATCTTTTTTGGGCTGATTTATTTTTTTTTTTAGAATATTTATTTTTTTTTGTTTTGTTTTTTTTTAAATTCTTTATTGTGTCTGTTTAAATTTTTATTTTTTTTTTAATACAATGTTATTTTTTGTGTAGTAGAGCATAATGGAATGGAATAAAGGAATTGTTTTTGTATATGACTGAAGCTCGTCTATGAGAATCCATGATGACGGCTTCATTGTATGCATCCCCTGCTTCCTGAATATTTTAATGAATTAGCATCTAAATGAGTCCGACCTTTCCATTTATGAGTGCTAAATGCAAATTCTTGTTTATTTGCTCTAGACAATAAGCAATGTAAATAATGGCACAATGTGTATAAATGCATTTTCAGTGTTACCAGATGTCACATGCTCAGAAATGCATGCAATTCATATAGACAATCATTTTTAAAAAAGCCTATTAACCTCACTTTCAGCATCTGAATAGTGTATTTAAGGTTTACCAATAAAGACAGATGGTTATCATCGCAAGAATATGTTTGCTTGTGCAGTTTTATGGATTTAGTACACATACTGTTATCAGGTATTGGCTTATTCATGCAACATGCATCAAAGTTTAATGCTACAGTGCATGTTAAGTGTCTCTTATAGAGGTAGAAATGTTAAAGACCATACAATAGGTTCAGTGTCACATTATGAGTTGTTCAAGAGAATATGTAGGAATAATTATGTGTAGGATTTACTGTATAAAAGTAGTCTTTTTTTTTTTTTATATTGACGCTTTAGTGCAGGAGTATTTCAAATGCAATCGGATAAGATCAGATGTTCAAGCTATTATTATTTTTTACATTTAGATACAAGTCTGGAGTATTTTTATATTTTGCTTAAAACAAACATCAGAATGCTCTCATCATGAGCAGAAAACAAAGTTAACTCGTAATTTCAATGGAATTGTCTTTCCTTGCGATTTACAAATAATTTTCTTAATTTGAACAATTATATGTTTATTTTTAAAATGCTCTTAACAGTGATTAATGCTAAATGTAGATGAAAAAAAAAGTCTTGTTTATTTTTTCCTAAATTCTGGTTTATTTTTTTCAAAATTCCGTTTTTTCCATTTTAATTTTTCTGGATTAAGTTTTTTTTTTCTCGACTCCTTTTTAAAGGGATACTCCATCCCAAAATGAAAATTTTGTCATTAATCACTTACCCCATGTCGTTCCAAACCCGTAAAAGCAAATTCGTTAATCTTGAAACGACATTGGGGTAATTGATTAATGACAAAATTTTCATTTTGGGATGGAGTAAACCCTTTAAACAGTTAAATGAAATTGTATCGGTCAAAAAGCATGTCTAATTAATTAAAATCATGAAACTTATACATCTTCACATCAATTTATTTAAAAGGTTAACAAAAATGATGTCTAGGGCCCTATGAAATGTTTTATTTTTTTTTACCATATTTTTTATTGTTATCAAATTCTGTTTTAGCATCTCTAATTATTTGAATGCATAACACAACTTAATTTATTAATTTTTTTTCCTAAAGTAGCCTTATGAATTTTTTTCCCCTCAGAAATTCTGTTGTGTATTTAAAAATTTCTGTTTAACAATTGAAGGCATAAAACATTCATTTAATTTATCCTTTAATTATTGAAAATTAAGCAAACTTTATTTTTTGGCAAACAAAGGGGATTTACTATTAAAATTAAAACCTGAAGAAGAAATCTTGTGTGAGCATTCATTAAAAAATAATGTTTGTTTCATTTAAGTAGTAGTAGTAGTAGGCTATTTGCATTCTACTGAAAAATAGAATTCAAATCAAACCAGACTTTTATTTTGACGGGTTTCCGTGAATACCTTTACAGCTCTGTGTATGTGAAATGACCTTTGTTTTACTCATCAAACGGTCAAATGCTCATGAAGTGAGCTCTGGAGATGTTGATCATGTGTTTACGTCCTCATTTAGAGAGACAGCATACACTGAAACACTGCGAATGTCACGCACACAGGGCTCGCAAAATCGTTAGCCCGACTTCCGGGGGCTATTATGTTTTCCAGTCAGGCTACCAAAATGTATCACCACTCTACCCGACCGGCTACCTACAGATCTCCCGCGGGACCTTAAAAACTCCTAAAGTGACTAGTATCAAACTTAAGGCCATAAAAAGTTTTAAATGCGTTAAATGGTATAAAAAAATGTCTTAATTATAATTTCAAGAGGTTTTACAGTTGGGGACGGAAAGACAAGAGTCGCAATACAGCTGGATTAAACTTCAAAAGGCAATGATGTCATTGAGTAAATATGAGCACTGCATGCTTCAGAATGCGGCGCGGATGTCTTTATTTTAATGTATATTAATGGAACCGACTGTCCTCAGAAACGTGTCATTGGCATTTTTATTTAATTTGACCTATAATTCCTGATAAAGCAGTGACTGTCCCTGCGGAGCTGCTTTGTGTTCAGCCATTACCGGGGAAACCGCAATATTTCGGCGCTCCTAAAGCGCCACTTCATGGCAGAGAATGAATTTGCATTTAAAACTTTCTTTTTTTTCTTTTTATGGTCAGTGCAAATATCAACTCATGTTTTTACACCGCAAAAACATAAACCTTTCTTGCTGTTCATGGTCAGATCAATGCAAATATCAACTCATGTTTTTACACCGCAAAATATCCCTTTTTTTTTAAATTCTGGCAGATACCCCTGTAAATCAGTAATTTTAACCTTTTAATTGGTTTAATTAAATTTTTTTTCGTTATTTTTTGTTTGAATTTTTTTTTTTTTAGAATTTTTTTTTTACTGTGTATATTTTTATATAATTTTTTTTTGTCATATTTTTTGTATTTTTTTTTTTATTCCTAGATTTTATATTTAAAAAAGGGCATTTGGGCATTAATATATTAAAAAAAAAAGGTATTTTTTTTTTTTTGTGTTTGTTTAGTTTTTGGGATTTACTTTTAAATCAAACCAAAATATGCCTGGTATAGTGGATTAAAGTAGAAGGAGGATTTACAGTTGCAATCATTTGGTGGTTATTAGGGGTTTTAGTCGACTGTGCACTGTATGTAAAAGGGGATCAAATAACAGTATTTCATTACTTCGTCAGTTTTGTGTTCGTGAACTAAAGTCATGATGCTTTTCAGTAGGTCAAAGGTTGATCTTTAGGTGTTATTCACCCATTGGCTGTAAACTGTCAACTGTTTCTCATTCATAAACGCACACACGCTCTTATCTAGCTGACAGTAAAGGGTGGGACACAGGCGATAACTATTCTGATGGATTCAGTATTTCATTAGACTGATTCAAAACACAAACCTCTTTTCCAGTTCATTAAAAGAACTGGCCCATTAGTCATTTTGTTTTTAAATCAGGCTGTTTGTTTCTGCACGCCGCCAGCAAATACAACACAATGGAAAGATGTTGTTGTACCCAATCCTTTTGACTCATCACATTCAGTTTGAGCTCTTTTGATGTTCAAGCGCTGTTGGATGACTTGGCGATCATCCTGACCCATCCCTGGTCTGTGTATTTGTTTTTTTGAGCCTGTTGTAGCCACGTCCCATGTTAAAATGTGGGATGACTGTCTTCATGCACAATCATATTTACCAATGTTTGGTGAATTTTCACGGGGGAAATTGAGTCATTTCAATCTAGGAATTGGCAGAATGTGGAATTTCATGTGAGGGCGAAAGAGTATACTATACAGATCTCACAGCAGATTCAAGTTGGTCAGTTTTTGTTTGTGAACAATTGTAGGACGGGCAATAATTCATTTCTTTCCGGTTCATTTTATCCCACCATTCTGTGTGCTGTAACTGTCATGGTGTCTGTTAATCCACTGGCTCACCTTGCAGGTCTTCATACTGAATATTTCAGTAGGAAACAGAGGACTGTGTGTGTGTGTGAGGCAGTGTTTCAGTGCATTTGTCAGTCTGTGGTACTTTCTCTATAAGGGCCTGTGAGAGAGAGAGAGAGAGAGAGACAGTGTCAGCATCAGCAACTAGAGCAGCCGTGTCTCTCAGGCTTAAGGAGGAAGAGAGCCGGCCGCTTCTGTGGATTACAGGAGCATCAGTAAGCCGGGCTGGACTGGAAGGGGTTTCGACTCATCTCTTTTTCCTTTCAATCTGTCTTGCTGCGTATTCCAGCTCTTACTGTGTTTGTTACTCATCCTACTGAGTGCTATATCATCTAAGATCATTCAGAGGAGATGTGTGGGGTGTTAGCTGTTAGCAGTGTTGGTTGCTGAAAGAGAGCGGCACAGGAGAAGAGAGGAGGATGCCGGCCCCCCTCAGGATGAGGAGGGGGGCCTGCAGGTCAGCTATCCCGTCTCTCTCCACCATCGCTGAGGAAGAGGAGGGACAGCGGAGCTGCAAGATACGAGGGAAAGGAGGAGGTACGTGGGAGGTCAGGATAGGAAAGATTAAAAAGGCTGATGTAAATCTCTCTGGGGTTTTGCTCTCAGGGGTGCTAAGCTAATACCTGGCCTATTAAGTGATCTGTGTGTCTGCGTGTTTTGTAGTTGTTAAAAGTTAAAGTTAAGCATTTTTATTTCAGAACTGGTGTGTATCATCAGATGACGGCATTGCAGTGCAGGGTTAGTGATGTGCAAGCATTACTAATTATACTGTATATAATAATTATAAAAAACAAAGTACATGCAATCCAAAATTTCTTAGTGAGAATTCATGACAACCTATTTTAGAGCCCTGATTCAGTAACTAAATGTGCGTAAGGAAAGTGTGGCCTTAATACTCAGTTGCTAATGGCTTCAGTTGGTAATGGCTTTTTTTTTCTCTCCTGAGTCTTAACTTAAGACAGCAATTTTGAGCATCAAAAGTGTTATGCTTAAAAGCGCATTCTAGTTACCTAAAATACAAAAATATATTTTTAAGTGCTTAGTTAGATAATTGTAAGTAATTAGTTAATTTTACTGGCTAATCAGGTTGTTTCAGTTGTTATTATTTTCTGTTCCGAGTATCCTCAAAAGTTGATATCTGCTGGTATTTGTTTGCATAAATGAGTATCAATATCAGTTTTGTAAATGCAGACTGAGAATGATGTCAGTGACTAGAGTGAGCGTCAGCATCACATGTATTTCACTGAAGTGGAAAAAAAACATTCATCAGTCTTGAGTGTCTGTTTTAGCACAGCTTCTACTGAAAAAAAGGAAAATATTATTGCTCTCTTTTTCTGTTGGGAGTGGCTGTTTTCCCCACCCATTGTCGCTATTGGCAGATGACTGACAAGTTGGACAGGATGGCCTGGGCTGTGGGTGGGTCACATGACCACCGGGAAGTGGAATGTAAACAACTGACTGGAAGGATCCACATAGAGGTGGATGGGACTGTTCGGACTCAGGCTAAAGGCTTTACATATGAATTAGGGATGTAGGTTAATGCTCACATTCAGTAGTTTCCTTTCTAGATCTGAATAGACAGGTCTTTTTCTATGAGGAATCACTTTTATGTAAGCTTTCTAATGACAATTAGCCTAAACCTCCTAACATTAAAATGTGAAGCAAACATGCTTCAACCTATGAGGTCTGACTCCCACTTTGACTTTTCACATGCTCAGATTTGGGTCACAAGACTGTTCTCAGCTGGGCTAAAAATCCCTCTGAACTGAAAACACTGCTACCTCACTGGTGTAGGCATTACACACATACACTCTTAGGCTACGTTCAGATTTTTTTTTTGTGGAGTTCTGGTAACTCAGAGATGGAGAAATGGGCTGTGTGCCATTTAGACATTTTAGATCCAGTCACTGTTTTTTTCATTTAAGTGGCTTCTATCAGTTTTATGTTCTGGGTGCGCCACAAAGGCTGTGCTCTGCACAAAAGAATAAAGCATTCAAAGCAGGTATGTGTAAGGATAGTCATCTAGTAATTCAGAAGTCAGTTAGTGAGTAGTCAATGTTTTGTTAGTCTGAACTTTAGTGTACTATTAAACTGTCGGCACAATTGAACTTGTTTAAAGGGGTCATATGATGCGATTTCAAGTTTTCCTTTCGCTTTGGAGTGTTACAAGCTCTTGGTGCATAAAGAAGATCTGTAAAGTTGCAAAGACTAAAGTCTCAAATCCAAAGAGATATTCTTTATGAAAGTTAAGACTCGTCCGCGCCCTCCTAAAATGGCTTGTTTAAACACGCCCCCACATGTCTACATCACGATGTGGGAAAATTTGCATAACGCCGTTATGCAAAGGCGTAACTTTTATTCGCGCTGTTGCTGCTGGCGCCATGTTGTGGAGATGCTGTTTCGTTGTGAAAGCGAAACTACTTAGTTTGGCCTTCCAAAAGAGGACACAACTAGAAATCAGTGGCTAAGTTGTATTTACAACACTGTTCCAGAACAGTTCAAGCCAAATATTCGAGTGTGTGAAGCTCATTTTATGGAGGACTGTTTCCTGATCCTGGGAGAGAAGACTACAATGCCGGCTGTTCTGACTCACAGGCTGTAAGTAAGTTTACATATGTAAAGGATTTGCCACTGATGATTCAAACGCGAGTTTTGAGCAGTGTGGAGCAGCGGTTCTCGATCCCAGTCCTCGCGCCCCCCTGCTCTGCACTTGTTTCTCTTATGGTTTCAAACGTTTCTTCTATTCGAACATAAGTGCCCTGTGAATTGGACATCACAGGATATTCCGCCATGATTCCAGTGCGAAGCAAACGTATATGTTACATTTAAAGTGCGAGATGTCAATTTAAATTGTATTTATTTACAGAGGTATATGATGTCACACTTGTCCGTGTGTGAAGACGTTGCGTAGTGCAAATCCATGAATGAATGTTCTGAAGTGAGGTACACTTCAACAAATTTCCTCTGCTCAGGGAGTAGGGAGCAATGAACACTGTGTAGGGACCATGTCAGTGGGAACACAGATCATGAAAGTGATTCTCCTAGACTAGAAATTGGGAACCCTGGTAATTAAATGTCTACTACATTTAAAATGAGAACAATAGAAGCAATCAGATCAACAAGAGAACAACAACAGTATACAAGTGATATGACAAGTCTCAGTTAGTCTAGTACAGAACACGTAGCCACTAGCCAGGGGATTTTTTTTTTTTTTTAAAGAATATGATAGACAAGAAAAGAAAAGGTAAGTACTAGCATTAGTTGGTTAAGTGCAGGTGAAAAAGAGGAGTCTTTAGATGTTTTTTTTGAAAATGAGTAAAGACTCAGTTGTTCGAATTGATTCATGCACGTACCTGGGACACACATCACAGTATAGTAAGGGGCATAACATTTCCGTCACACACTTGAGGCATTCGGCCAATCACAACGCAATGGATTTCTGGCCAATCAGAGCACACCTCGCTTTTCAGACCGATGAGCTTTGTAAAAAAAAACAAAAAAAAACCGATGAGTTTCAGAAAGGCGGGGCATAGAGGAGAACTGTACAGTATGTGGAAAATAATGTGTTTTTTGAACCTTAAACCGCATAAACATTTCATTACACCAAATACACAAAATAATGTTCTTTTTAGCAGCATAATATCTTATGATGTTTTTGTAACTTTTTTTTTTCACTTACTATGGTTACAACCATTTGTGGTTTTTGCTAGGGCTGCACAAGTAATTAAAATTGTGATATGCGTTAGTACGATAATCAAATCACAAAGGCTGTGTTTCAGAGTGAAGCATGACACTTCTCTTTTACATGTGAACAGCTCATTATCCAGTGTTTTCTGTATCTCAGAGCTGCAAACTCCATCTCTGTATCTGCTGTGAGTTTGGGTTGCTTTAATATGTATTTAGGAATGTAACATGCGGCAAACATTTTGCCAGATTTGTAATAAGAAGTGCTTATAAACCATCTGTTGTCAACAAAAGAGAACCTACAAGAGCTCTGTGCAGTTTTCCACCAAAATAAAAGCTTGATGGTTTAATGTTTGAAAATTAGGAAATTAAGACGGCCATAAATATTTGCATTGTAATGTAATTGTACTATTGTTCTTTAAAATTTTTATTATGTGCTTTTTTTTTGATCATGTGTTTTTTGGTCATCATGAGACATACAAACCATGTGATCTCCATTCCTTGACATTAGACACTGAAGAAGGTCATGTTGTGAATGAAAAATTTGCTGTTCCTCAGAATAGCTGTGGTTTTTATTTTTTATTAGCTTTTTTGCTTGTCTTTTTTCACCTTAGTGTACAGGCATTTTTTATAACTTTTCAGGTGCAGACTGAATTACTTGCAAATCAAAACTTCGAGAAAAATTAAAAATCCCCAAATCATACAGTTCTAGTTTCTATGATAACTGAAAATAGGGCTGGTCATTGACACAAATTTCACGATTCGAGTCAAATTTGGTTCACAACCTTGCGAGATATATTTAGATATATATTATGCATGTATTTAGCAAAATGTTCCTCTCTAGAGTTCTTTTTTTTTTCATTTTCGTTTTTCACGTTTATCACCGAATTCTTTTTTTTTTTTCTGAGGTAAATGTGACATTACGTGACATTGTTTACAAGCTGTTACATTGACGTATTTCCATGGTTGAAACACTGATTGAGCGATTACATGAGACAGGATATGGATTTCGGTAAGTTGAACTCTTTCTTTTAACATGCCTTCGGATGGTCACTCATGTTTATTTCGTGCTGTAGGCCTAACTGCTATGTTGGAGGAGATCAGTTCACATGTGCTTTCACTTCTCTTGAACTGAGGTGCATCACTGTCACTCAACATTAAACAATGCCAAAATGGTATTTATTGTTTGACTTTTAAAAATAAAAGTAATAAAAGTCGTGGGTGAAGTCGTGGCCTAATGGTTAGAGAGTTTGACTCCTAACCCTAAGGTTGTGGGTTTGAGTCTCGGGCCGGCAATACCATGACTGAGGTGCCCTTGAGCAAGGCACAGAACCCCCAACTGCTCCCCGGGCGCCGCAGAATAAATGGCTGCCCACTGCTCCGGGTGTGTGTTCACGGTGTATGTTCACTGCTGTGTGTGAGACTTTGTTTTAAATCAAAAGTAACAAAGCACAAAGCTTGTGATTTATTGGTCGGGAGGTGTGCTACAGTGCAAAATACAGCATGTACAGTCTCATGGATGATGCATTGGATAAAATTGTCCACCTTGAATTGGTGCAGGTTAGTTCACCCCAAAATGAAAATTAGGCCATGTTTTACGCAGTGTCAAGGCATCCTAGGAGTATATGAGTTTCTTCTTTCAGACGAATCCAGTCGGAGTTATTTGAAAAATTTTTTTTTTCATCTTTCAAGCTTTAGAATGCCACTCCGTGGGTGTTGCAGGTTATCAGTCCAAAACAAGTCAAATTAAATCCATAGTAAATCGTGCCTCACACGGCTCTGGTGGGTGAACGAAGGCGTTCTGTAGTGAATCCATGCATTGTTGTAGTAAAAATATCCATATTTCTGTCACTTCCTCTAACTGTCATACGCGTGTTCATGAGAGAGTGTCTTTCTGGTGGATGACGTATGCTTAGCGTGAGTAGTGACAAACGCGGAAGCGCAGAGGAGAGGACATAACAAAACAGAGTTTGTGATTTAGAAGTACAAATCAAGGATTTTTTTAAGAAAAATGTCAGATGATTTTGATATAAGCCAAACGGAGATTGATTTTTTTTGGGCCAGCCATATTTGTATGAACCAGTGTATACCGACCAGGAACTCAGGGAGATGGAGGAGGCTGCAGCAGCAGCGGCACAAACTGCAGAACTAGGTAGACACAGAGCTCAGGAGACATGGTGGTGCACGTGCAGTAGATGTGAAGGAATGCCAACAGAGGTTGAGAGTGTTTGCTGCAATGAATGGGCAATTGAAATGCCTCCTTTTGAAGTTGTTGAAGCTGCTGGTGAGAGAACTGAGTGCTCCTGTGTGACACGACATGAAGGCTTTCTGCCTTTGTTGAGTCGAAGTGTACTCGAAGTGGTATTCTCCTTACATCGTATAAACTGGAGGCGTCGACCAAGGCCTGAAGGACCTGGTGGTACACTGTCTGTGGAGTAAGTACCGTGTTTGTTTAATTATTGTACTGATGTAGGTGTCGTGTATTAACTATATTATTCACTATATGCATTTGTTTTACAGTCAGCTCAGGTTGGTGGCATACCCATCCCAGTCTGGATCCTATGTGGGTTTCAGAGAGGCAGATTATGCTTTTGCCCTGATGTAGACATTAAAAATTAGCTATGTGTAAAAATTTTATTATTTTGTAAATAAATAATTTGTACACATAAATGTGTTACTCTAATGTAATATGACATTTGTTTAAACAATCTTTGTATTTTGAGGGCATCACTTATGTAAGCACTCAATAAATAATCATATGCAAGTTTTGTAATGTTCTTTTTTATTTTGTACTCTGTGGTGCTTTTGTTCATACATAGCACAGTTTTACAATGGAACAAAAGATACAAGAGTAAAATCAGAAGCAAAATCAAAACAAATAAGTTTTTAAATGGGTAATAAGTCGAAAGAATTGTCAAGCATTTAAATAAAATTAACTATACTATAAAACACTGATTAATACTGCGTTAACTGTTGTAAGAAGACACAACTGAGATGATCAGTTTCAAAAATAAAAATAAATGTACAGAACATTCAGTGTCTAAATCTTGACTGGTGCTTTGAAATGGCTTCTTGTTTGTCAGGTTTTGGTTGGGTTGCAATATTAGCAGGTAGACTGGAAAGTGTCACATGAGATGACCGGTCCTTAAAAGTAATCTGTTTATCCTTCAAACATTCCAGAACTCTCCAAACCAGATCCTCTCTAAACGTTTGTGTAGTGGGATCGAAAAGTTTCCTGGCAACCCAGTCTTTGGAGTGTTTGGGGAAACACAATGTTGTACCGAGGTATGCCTAAAAAAAAACTTATACATTAATGTTCAAAGTAATACTCAAATAGATGAAAAATGAGAGCACTGGTTATGGCCTCTTTACACTGAACATTTTCATTATGGTCTAGTATGGCCAGCTGCGTGCGAGCTAACATGGAGGAGAAATGGAAGTGCAGGTTCTTCTGGCAGTACTTTAGTAGGACTGAGTAGAAAACTTCAAGTGTGCCTGTAAAAAAAATACACATGTATTATGTGTAGTGTTATACAAGGATCACTTGATTGTGTAGTTGTAATAACTTGCCTGTATGCATTGGCTCAGGTCTTTCAGGAGACCTTTGTTCAAGACAATAGTCTCCAGGGTGTGGTACGCAAGAGCGTCTTTGTTAATCCACCTCTTCCGTCTCTGTTGTTCTGGACTGAGGTCACTGTGTAGACATCTATGCTGCATACCATCCTGAGTCCAGCTATGTTCTCCACAGATGTGATATCTGTATCGACTTCCATTTCCAGATCAAGTCCTAATAGGAATTTCAAAAATATAAGTTTTTACAATGTCGTTGTATTAATGAATTAAAATATTAATTAGTAAGCAATGCAAGACATTAAACTTACATCTGGGTCATCTCCACAACTTGAGTACATGAGTACCATAAGTGGTTGCAGATGCACTTGATGCAGGGCTGGAGATCTCTGTTGTCCTTGTATCTTGACAAGGACAACAACTTCTTCAATAGCCCTGTCAAAACAGTAAAAAAAAAAAAAAAAAATATAAATAATATTTGCACTTTTTATTGTTATTTGATTTTTTATTATTTTTGGATATATAATGATATAAATTAAAATATATAAAAAAATAAGAATAATTGTACTGTATGTAGCAGAACAACTCATCACATCCAATACTCCTGTGAAACATAAATTAAATAATTGCTGTGTGAACTTTACATTTTTTTTTTTTTAATCTTTACAAAGGCCTATTTTTACAAATGCATAAATGTTTTGATATATTAAACATAAAACGTTGAATACTGATATTTGAAATTATTTAAATAATAAAAATATACTTTAAATGTAAATATACTTTAAATGTAAAATTAAAACCGCCAGTAGGTGGCAGCAAGTCACTGTTAATAAGTGAGTTATTGTGTTTGAACTGAATCATTTAAAAGTTTGATTCATTCAGGAACGAAACACTGTTGTGTTGCTCAGAGACGCAATATAGTTTTAATAATTAACCGAAAATAAGATGGAATTAACAATGAAACCATTTGTTTGTCATATAATTATCCTTTAGTCAATCTTATCGCCATCATTTACCGCTGGTATGTAACCTCTTTTCCTTTTCTTGCTTTTTTCCGCTTCTGGCTGCCAGAAGAAGTCCTCTTCATGTTTAAATTACCAAATGCACAATTACATGCTGTACCAGTTTGAAAACGCCGGCTGACGCATCAAGAGGAAAAAGCAAGCACATCCAGCGTGACGTGAGAGGGGTCCCCCTAGGGGGGATTCAGATATATTGCTCCATGTTATATTAATAATCATCATTTCGATCGTTCAAATGGTCAGCTGTCGGGGGCCCCCTCAAAAGTTGGCTGCCCTATTGCTACGCCTCTGTCTGTAGCCAGCAAACTTGACTGTGCAGGATCCCTCGTTGTGTCCTACAACAATCCATTACATAGTTTTATATGTTACATTGCATGTACAGGTTAAAAAGACTAATATTTAAAATGAATGTACCTGTACTGTAGTTACATTATACATTAATTCTAAACCTCATTTGGCTGAAACATCATCGCAGGCACAGCTGATGGTTTCAGATATTTTCTTGGCTTTCCCTGTCTTTTTCTATAATCCTCGAATCTGAAATGTTCACTGCACAGCACTTGTTCGTCACTGCTCACGCTAAGCATATGTCCTACGCCATCTGCTGGAAAGGCACTCTCTCGTGAACGCGTGTATGACAGTTAGAGGAAGTGACAGAAGAGTGTTTCTAAGTTTTTAAATATGGATATTTTTACTACAACCATGCATGGATTCGCTACAGAAGGCCTTTGTTCACCCACCGGAGCCATGTGAGGCACGTTTTACTATGGATTTATGTGTTTAATTTTACTTGTTTTGGACTGATGACCTGCAACACCAACGGAGTACCATTCTAAAGCTTGAAAGATAATTTATTTTTTTTAAATATCACTCCGACGGGATTTGTCTGAAAGAAAAAAACGGTGAGTGAAACATGGCCTAATTTTCAATTTGGGGTGAACTAACCCTTTAACTAAAAAACAGGCTAGACTAATCAATTCTTTGAATTTGATAATCAAAATGTTTTTTTTTTTTTTAAAAAATGAGAATTGATTAAAATTGAGAAATCTATTTTTCTTTTCTACCCAGCCCTAATTGAAAAGGGCCTTCAGTATTTGAGCAGGTTCTTTATAACTGTTGCACGAACAGGACATTTCAAAAGTCACACCTTTTAGTAAATGCAGTTGTCAACCCCAAATACTGAATGTTAATGTGGTCTTATTTTGTACTGTGATTCGGTGTTGATATGCTATGCTTTCTTGTACATTTCCCAAAGTGCTCATTGGATAAACTAGCACCCCTTTGTTTAGCAGGGAAGAAGGACAGTAAATTTAAATTTAGTGCACTAAATGTGTCTAAGCTGCTCATTGGATCACTTGCTGAGAGAAAAACTGGATTCAAGGTTAAGGTGTTAAGTTAAAGAAACAGTATGATAACTTTATTGATTCCCATGTAAACATTCAGACTCAAAATGACATGAATACAGAGATGGGTATAAATACATGAAACTGTATTTAAAATAAAAATATAAAGTCCTGGGTGGAAAAATTAAATACAAATACAAAAAACTGTGGAAAAATGTATTTAAATACAATTTGTATATGTATATGAAAAAACACAAAATACATGGGAAATTGGCCATCCAATGTAGGCATCCCTATGGGCTGAAATCTGTCTGGACCTATTCTGAATGCAAAAAAAAAAAAAAAAAAAAAAAAAAAACATTTGGATGTGTATAACTGCTTAGAAACTTCTGTTTTCATTTTACATATACCGCTTCCCTGCCCCTTCTGTGTAAGAAATACAAAACTACAACTTAAAAATGTATATTTTTTTAATTTAATGTTTATTTTGTTGTATATAAAGTTTCTTTTAATTTTAAAATTAGAATTCAACAATATTTGCTAAAAAGCATTTTACAAAATTTATGTTTCTTTTTTTTTGTGGAATAATTAAACCAAAAGCTGAAGATTTTTTTGTGGTATACCATTCATCAGTGTTTGTATCAGTATTGTAATCAATAATCAGTATTGTTCAATTAGTGTTGTTCAATTTAGTGTTATGCATATTTTATCATATTCATACAGTATATTTTGTTCTAATGCCACAAGTCCTCTCATGTTTATTGGGTTTTACACAATTCTTTGATTCTTTTGTGCAGGTTTACTAGTGTACTCAGAAATATTTTCACACATGTTTTCCAAAATGACCCAGAACCTTATCAGTTTATATTTGAGGAAATCCATTTATTTAAAAATTTCTTGCGAAATGATTGTTTGACAAACTACTCTGCAAACTACTACTTTTCACCACTGATGGTATGGAGAACAATTACTCCGAGTTGCCCCCTTGTTGTTTCACAGAATTATAAAAACAGGGCATCAACTGCACAAACCGCTTCCACAAAAAGAGAAAGTGGCATCTGCACAGTGATTCCACCGCTTGCCGCGTCCCGTGTGATTGGGCCTTTAAGTCAAAAGTGTAGGCCAACTTGTTGGCATTCCACTCTATCTTGGAGCGCATGCACAAATTGCTGCCTTCCAATGTGTGAGTGCAAACTTAAATTTCCTTTCGCGGCATACTGCACTTATAATAAGTGCAACTGCACCAAGCACATCACACTCTATTGCTTAACTATTCGTCCATGCTGCTTTTTCCACTCCAGTGTTTTCCCACTAAAAGCTGCATGGCTATAGTTGCTTACCCCGATAGACCTTTTTCTTTGTAAATGATTTAGAAAAAGTTCAATCGATTCACACTTTATATCATTGCCATGATATGTATTGACATCTCCCAGCCCTAACATGCAGTAACGCTTTAAACCAATTTGACAGGCTAGTTGATCAAAAAAACAACCGATTAACTATCAAAACTACAGGTGCATCTCAAATTAGAATGTTGTGGAAAAGTTCATTTATTTCCGTAATTCAGCTCAAATTGTGAAACTTGTGTATTAAATAAACTCAATGCACACAGACTGAAGTAGTTTAAGTCTTTGGTTCTTTTAATTGTGATGATTTTGGCTTACATGTAACAAAAACGCACCAATTCACTATCTCAACAAATTAGAATACTTCATAAGATAAATAATTTTTAGTGAATTGTTGGCCTTCTGGAAAGTATGTTCATTTACTGTACATGTACTCAATACTTGGTAGGGGCTCCTTTTGCTTTAATTACTGCCTCAATTCGGCGTGGCATGGAGGTGATCAGTTTGTGGCACTTCTGAGGTGGTATAGAAGCCCAGGTTTCTTTGACAGTGGCCTTCAGCTTATCTGCATTTTTTGGTCTCTTGTTTCTAATATTCCTCTTGACAATATCCCATAGATTCTCTCTGGGGTTCAAGTCTGGTGAGTTTGCTGGCCAGTCAAGCACAGCAACACCATGGTCATGGTCTTTTGGCAGTGTGGGCAGGTGCCAAATCCTGCTGGAAAATTAAATCAGCAACTTCAAAAAGCTGGTCAGCAGAAGGAAGCATGAAGTGCTCCAAAATTTCTTGGTAAACGGGGTGCAGTGACTTTGGTTTTCAAAAAAGACAATGGACCAACACCAGCAGATGACATTGTACCCCAAATCATCACAGACTGTGGAAACTTAAAACTGGACTTAAAGCAGCTTGGGCTATGAGCTTCTCCACCCTTCCTTCGGACTCTAGGACCTTGTGTTTCCAAATGAAATACAAAACTTGCTCTCATCTGAAAAGAGGACTTTGGACCACTGGGTAACAGTCCAGTTCTTCTTCTCCTTAGCCTAGGTAAGACGCCTCTGACGTTGTCTGTGGTTCAGGAATGGCTTAACAAGAGGAATATGACAACTGTAGCCAAATTCCTTGACACGTCTGTGTGTGGTGGCTCTTGATGCCTTGACCCCAGCCTCAGTCCATTCCTTGTGATGTTCACTCAAATTCTTGAATTGATTTTGCTTGACAATCCTCATAAGGCTGCGGTTCTCTCGGTTGGTTGTGCACCTTTTTCTTCCACACTTTTTCCTTCCACTCAACATTCTGTTAACATGCTTGGATACAGCACTCTGTGAACAGCCAGCTTCTTTGACAATGAATGTTTGTGGCTTACCCTCCTTGTGAAGGGTGTCAGTGATAGTCTTTTGGACAGTGAACCAAACTGAGAGACCATTTTGAAGACTTAGGAAACCTTTGCAGGCGTTTTGAGTTATTTAGCTGATTGGCATGTCACCATATTCTAATTTGCTGAGATAGTGAATTGGTGGCTTTTTGTTAAATGTGAGCCAAAATCATCACAATTAAAAGAACTAAAGACTTAAAGTACTTCAGTCTGTTTGCAGTGAATTTATTTAATACACAAGTTTCACAAATTGAGTTGAATTACTGAAATAAATGAACTTTTCCACAACATTCTAATTTATTGAGATGCACCTGTAAATAACAGTATTTCTCCCCCTTGTTGGTGCTCTTTTTTTTTCTTTCATGTTAACTGAAGGCAAATTTGAATGATGCACTATTTTATCATCAACATTTAATCAACAAGTACAATTGACCATGACATACTCGCCTTATCTTATTCCAGAAAAGTCACTCACCCAATACTGAATGCAGTTGTACAGCTGCAGCTCACATGGTGAATGTTGGGGTTGGGGGGAGGGGGCGTGTCTGAACCATAGACGCGTCTCCACTTCCTTCCACTATAGAAAAGTGAAGGCAAAGCATCTCAGTATGGTTGCTGCCATCTTGAGTAAATGTCATCATTTGGAGCCAGAGTCTGTCCAGTAGAGATTCATTTGGAGCCAGAGTCTGTGCAGGGGCCAGAGTCTGCGCAGTAGAGATTCGTTTGGGGCCAGAGTTTGCGCAGTAGAGATTCATTTGGGGCCAGAGTCTGCGCAGAAGAGATCCGTTTGGGGCCAGAGTCTGCGCAGTAGAGATCCGTTTGGGGCCAGAGTCTGTGCAGTAGTGTTGTGAGGTGGAGCTGCAGTATCAAGCTCCTGACCAAACACCCGCAGGTGTATTGTTTTGTGATGAAGCTAAGGGTTTTTGTGTGATCAAATTACTAGCTAAAATCAAGCTTATCACAAAAACGAACAATTGAACATATATCAGCGTGATAACAACTACCTTAAATGACAAAAAACATCTTTCTGAAAATTGTATTGGAAGTGTAATTATTTTTTTTATTTTTTTTTGAACTCAAGTCCCATTCATTTATATGGAGAGGGTGGGGTTTATGACCTGTACTGCAGCCAGCCATCAGGGGGTGATCAAAGAGCCCGCAGCTTCACTTTTCAGGACATGTGAGGCACACCCGGTCTGAACTAGCTGATGCACAAAATCAGCACCTCGATGAAGAGGTTGACTAGTATTTAAAAAAAAAAAACAATTAATCTTAAATGTATTTTAATACAAATTACATTTGATATGTATTTTAAGTACACCTTAAATACTGCCCATCCCTGCTTGCATATTTGTTTGTCATTTCACATTGTTTTAATGGATTCCTTGAATTTTAGGTGGTGTAAAATCCTGCAGATGTTGTCTAACACACCCCATAATAATATAATGGGTTAAATTGGGTCCTGTTTGATTTGTCTTGTACTGGTTGGTGAGGGTAAGGCTCCTCTGCTCTCTCTCCCTCTCTTTGTAAGCGTAGCATAAGCTGCCACTAAGCTGTTCAGATCTCTGAGCCTTCCCACCCCAACACACACACACACACACACACACACACACACACACACACACACATCCTGGTGCCATGTGGAGAATTGCACACTAATCGCTGATCTCTCTCTCTTTAATCTTGTATTTGTTCTGTACTGCACACACTGCAATTACACACACAAGTGTGATTTATAATCTCACATTTACACGCTCAAAGAGGGGGATCTTCTATCTCTCAGTCTAAGATTGAAGGGGTTGGGTCGAAGTCCAGTTTTTCTCATCCTTGCCTCCATATTTCTCTCTTTATTTGACCATGAATGAGCACACACATTATCATCAGCCTGTGATGGATGTTGCATCCTTTGGACTGTGTGCAAGCATGAGGTTGTGTCTGATGTATTGGATTAGGATGGCTTCCTTGGTGATGTAGACACAAGGTTTGCATGAGGTTTTCCAGACTTTTCCAAAACTATGAGTGAGATTCAAGGTAAGAGCTGTCAGTGATGTGCAGTTCACTGTTTCCTAGACTAGATGTTTTTAAGCTTTTCAATGCAAAGATACCCTAAAATAGGATCCTCTTTGCAAGGAAACAGTTCTTAAAATGTAAAGGCAGTGCAATATTAATGTTGTGTATGAACAAATGTACATTGTACATGATTTGTGAATATGTTTACAAAATTTGTCATTGTGCTAAAGCTAAATATTATATATTTTTAAATAATAAATTTTTTAAATTATTTGCAAAATATAGTTTTCAGTGTATCTTTTTAATGGAAACTTGTTTCCATCATGGAATAAAAAATTAAAAGGGCAATTGTGACTGTTAGCTCACAATTCTGAATTAAAATTATGAGTTTACATTTCAGAATAAAGGAAAAAAGTCTGAATTGTGAAATAAAGAGTCGCAATAATGTTTTTAATCCTTGGCAGAAATTGGCTTCCATATTTATTTTTTTACTCTATTGGAAAACATTTATAGTGCTTTTCACTTTTTTCACCCTTTTTTTATTTTATATATTTTTTATTAAAGTATTTGCATATTTGTTTATTTCTTGCTTTTAAATAGTCCACTTCAAAAACTCCTGTCCTATAGACGTCAACTGTTTTTTTTTTTCAGTCTTGTGCAGGCTAATGAAGGTCAACAGAATTAATTCAGGTTTAACTTTCTAGTGCTAAATGTAGCATTTCCTGATCAAAATCAAACAGTTGGTAGAATCCATGAGTGTAGTATAATTGTTTAGTTGAGTTATGTTAGCTGCTCACATTAATCAAATAGAAGGTGCTCTGTCCTGTTGAATTCTGGATTGTGTTTGTAGACGTGATTGTGCCACGTGAAGACATTTGCCATTTACCTGGATTAAAGATGTGCCGGCTAGAGGAAGTGGGGATGTGTTATTGGTTGCATTTGATTTCAGACGTTACTCTGCTTACAAACAAGTGAACTCTAGGTCAGCAACACTAGGCTTCAACTCTGACCTTTGCCCTTTAAAGTTGGATCGTCCGACACCTGGGAAACAGGAAGACACTAATGGACGCCATTCAGATTCTTTGCAGTGCTTTTTTGAGCATAATGTTATTTATGAAGCATTAATACTAATCTCAGATATTATTTTGGATGGGTGGTGTGCAATTTGGGATATGAACAGCTTGTTTAAGATGGTATACAAGCGTTCAGTTTTAACAGGTTTCTCTTTTTCTCCTTCCTTCTTCCATATATTATCTTATGTAACAAAAGCAGGTTCCTGATTTACATAGCATTTATCCGAAGTTTTGTCTCAGACTTCGGCAGTTCTTCTTTGTTACACACACTGGCATGGGAACTGTTCACAGCAGAGCCAAGATGGAAAACATTGAAAGCAGTAGGTAATAAGAAAGGCTACTGCTAGAATGTCACACTGCATATGAGCCTGTTTGTATTTTAGTTTGCCTATCTATCTGTCTGTGTTTTATTGTATATCAGATAGCCCGAATAGAGGACATTTCCTTAAATCCTCCTTAACCTACATAATCTGTGGTACAAGCTCACTGCAGCAACTATGAATTTTTTGTGGATAAATTAGCTGCATTTACTTTGTAATAAATTCTGTGGAAGCTTGTTTCCGCCACAGAAAAATAAAAATAAAAAAGGTTGACTTTTTATCTCACAATTCTGACCTTTTCTCACAATTCTAAGATATAACATGCTGAATGAGATATGAACTCATTTTGAAACAAAGCCTGTATCCCATCATATCTTGAGCCCTGTTCTTCATTAGTTTATTTGTTGGCTATGCAACTGGTCTAAAGTATGTGTAACTACCTTAATATAATTTTTATTAACGCTGATTGCTGCTGTAGGTGGTTGATGTCTGTGTGCTCTTCCTGTTTATTCTGCACTGCCATCATAACATACTTAACCCGGCATTCGGGACACAGATTAGTAAACTAATCAGGCATGGGCCTCAGAGCAAAGGTTCATGAGCTGGTTCCATTTTATTTCCTATGCTGGAATGGAGAGAAATGTTCCAGAGAATGTGTTAAAAACCTGCCGGAACTAGCTCAGCTCATGCATTTTATGCCAAATCTCAAGAGGAAAGATTTCATGGTACTGTAACTTTGTAAGCAAGTCAGCCTTTTGTCCAAAGAATGTATAGACTGACTAGGGGTGGGCGATATGACCAAAATCTTGTATCACCATATGAGTAATTTTATATCATGATAAAAATATATATTACGATAGAAAAAGAAAAAACACGCTCACTGGAGATAAATAAACAGTCAGTGGTGAAATAAGAACCAGAAACTAATTACAAGCAATAGGACTAAAAACTACAATAAATAAGAAATACATTGTGTAAATTAGGGATGCACAATAAATTGTTTCACTGACAAATTGCGCAAAATATGATCATGGTTTTGTGCTACTTGTCAGTGAACAATGGCTCTGTGTAATAAATGCTGCTCCATGTGAAAGCATGCACGTGTAGAGATTTACCGCTGATTACAGAACCAGCTTTTCTGACGAGATGTGCATTAAATATTGTGCGATATTTATCATGCATTCCTAGTGTAAATTAATTAGTCTTCACTGTGTAAGTTATATCTATCTATCTATCTATCTATCTATCTAGGCATAATTATTAGCATTATCATTATTTATTTATTTTCTTCTTATTCTAGTTACAAAAGTGATTTAGTCAAGAGGAGTTATAGTTTTTGTTTTATTTTTTTTTTATTATAGTGAATGGCAGAAAGGACGAATATTGGACGGCTTCCCCTTTAAGACCGAAGTCCGGATCCAATATACTGTTACACGTGCTTTCTCTTGCAACTGTTTATGGTCCCTTAAGACCTAAATGACTGTGTTTATGAGGATACTTGCAAAGGGGGCATTTGGATGCATATAAGTGTTTATGCAATCATTCAAAGCCAATAAAGCGGCAAAAATGCTCACGACTCTATTAGCAGCTGGTGCGTGGCTTACCCACTCCTCTCACACAGAAACGGAGATAGCGCACACATATAGCTCTGTTGTTTGTGTTTCAATGGCCTGAAATCAGTTTTTTTTTAAACTGCAGTGCTTAAAAACGTGTGCAGACGTGAAGTTTTGCAACGTGACATGAGCGTGCATGCTGCTATTCATGTTTCTGCCTGCATCCCCATGTAATACATGTAACACTGCTGTCATTCAAATGATGAAAAAGTAAACAATGTATTTTGCGGCACCATGAAATAAACGATAAAGCATAATTTGAAACGATAGACTTTTAATTTCGTCCATCCGATATACATCGTCATATCGCCCCGCCCTAAGACTGACTTATGTTGACTTTGTTTTGAGCTTTGGTTGTTTTTGCACCCCATGGGTATATATGGGTCAAATGAAAAGCCTTTATTAGCAAGCTACATGAAGGCAAAATCAGGTGTTTGCACAAACACGCCCCATAGGTGTCATGTTAAAATCCCAATAGCCTGGGGTTTATTTAGATGGTGCCTATTACGGAATGATTTCAGCCACGTTTGGCTAACATTAGTGACCTTTACCAAAGATCAAGCCATTTGCGGTGCGGTGATATGTAGGATTGTCTTTTGCAGTTTTATAAGCTGCATAATGCTTGTATTTTGTGTTGAAGCATGAAGTGTCCGTATTACTTGAGCTTGTGATTTCAGATTTGCTGTTAGGTAATTTCATGGTTAAACACCACTGGGTCTCCCTTACCACCCAGTAATGTGTTAAAGCTTACACACACATACTCATTATTAGGCTTTACATTCTCTTAGGGATTGATAAACATGTATGCTGTTTTTTAATAAGTCTCAGTAGAGAACTGATAACTCCAGGTTAGATTACTGTAGTAATGAGGTCTGTGTGTTCCTTTTCAGGGCTGGTAGAAACTGAGGTGATCCTTTCTGAATGAAATGTAAAGCAATGATGGCTTTTATTAAGATCTGTCCCTTTTTCTGCAATAGTATAATTTCAGAAATTGCCCTCAGTAATCATTTGAGACCTTGACCATTGTTTGTCTCAGAAAGGTGATATCTTGCGTTTTTGGAAGGAGTGTAAAATGGGTCAGACGGAGTTTGGCCTGGGATAAATCAGAAGTAGCATTGTCCTAGAATCTAGAGCGAGTGATGGCTGTTTCAGTTCCACCTCCTCAGGGATCGCACACAAAAATAGATTGAATAATATCACAATAGCTCTGTTCTAAAATGCAACAAGCTGTCTGTGTAGAAAGTAGCTTACGCATAATATGGATATTTACTTGTAAATACTAAGATGCATTTCTAAAGGTCTTAGCTCTTCTATAACGTGCATGTATTGCTTGGACAGAGCAAGAAAACCTTCTAAAATGCATGTGTAGATTCAGTCGAGTGATAAAGTTTACCCTCTTTAACTTAATGCTGTTGAACTGAATTTACAAAGCAAACTATTTGCTAAAATAACCATAACATTAACAGCAACATTGAAATACAAGTGCGCGGTTCTGTCAGTCAGATGTGCGTTAAAGTCGCATGTGTTACTACAACTATAACTGGGTTTTATTTCAGAATCATCATTGGCTGGTAGAAAGAAAAAATAGGTTATATAAAAGTTTTTACTTCAAAATAAAGATTTTGTTGTAGAGAGAAAATATGTTTTATATAAAAGTTTTTACTTCAAAATAAAGAGGGTAAAGGTGCGAATAATTATGGGGGGAAAATTGTGATGTAGTTTTAAGCTGATTTTGGGCAAGAGAGCTGATTTTTCTTGAATATCTGCATGATTGCAAATGTGATGATGATTTTATACAACAGTTCAATAGACAATAAGTTAGTATTGTGTTACATTTTAGGCATTTTGTTTGTGTTGTATGTAAAGCCCTAGCAGAACTGTTATTCGACTCTGATCAACACACAGCGGTGTTTCATTACTGAATGAATTCACGTTTTTAAAGAGGTCCTATTATGCTTTTTCACTTTTTGAATTTTAGTCAGTGTGTAGTGTGTATGTTTGGGCATAAAAAAGATCTACAAAGTTACAGATCTCAAAGTCCACTCCAAAGGGAGATATTCTGTTTTAAAAAAATCCCTTTACAAGAACTGCAACGAACTGCTTGTTTGGACTACAGTGTTGTTTTCCGGGTTTTGTGATGTCACAAAGTGGCTCATTAGAATATCATTAGAAAAATTCCCGCCTACCGAAATTTGATTGGTTGGGGGGAGGGGAGGGGTGAGGTCATGGTTAGAACGCTTGGTTGAGTGCATCAGACAAGACGACGATGACAAAATGCTTCATGTTTTGTAATACATAAAGTAATTCATAAATATTAAAATTGACAGCAATACATGTTTACAGTACCTTTTGAATTTCTGAATTTTTGAAATATACATAATACATATTACCGTTGCACTTATCTGTACATAGTAAATGCAGTTATTTTTCAGGGGGTGGGTGGTGTGCCCGAAGCGTGAATCTATATTTAGAAAGGCACGGAAAACAAATAATGTTTGCTAACGGTTGCCTGTTACATTACAGTACATAAAATTTCACTTACCACATAAACAGAGTAAGTAGGAGAGATGACCGAGGATGATGGGAAATGATTTGAAGATTCTGAGCACCACTGACAAAACATCTAATCTTGTATAATGTGCAGTAAGTACTGCTGCTCCATATAAACAAAGTACGTGTGATCGCGAATCTCGAAAGTGAAACTAAAAAGCGATCATGCACTCAAAAGCAGTTTCAGTGCCAGGCATCATAGCGGCTCCCCGATGACCACAATTTATATAGGCCTAAATTTTAATTTTATAATGTTTTATTTGCGAGTGATATTATTGAAAAATATATTTTCTTCCCATATTGTGATGTCCCTTTAGTTCACACGTCATTTTCTTTTAAACTGGCCTGTCAATCACCACACATCGGAAGGAGGGCCTTCATCAAAGTTATTGACATTGTGCCATAAATTTCATTTAATGTTAATGAATTTTTTCCCACCAAGCATAGCGTGGTACACCCCCAAAACAAAATCAAGAGTAAAAGAGAAGAGACACGTTGATCAGTGCCAGTCATTCCTGTGGGATTCTATCATGCCGAGTCCAATTCTCTGGTTATACTATGTTTGTAAAATGATTCACCTGCTTATACTATGCCCTAAAAGTATGTATTCTTTTTGTGGGAAAAAAAGTAAATACTTTTGAGTATGTATTTAGTTATTAGTGAGTATTTGTGGGAAAGTTTTTGGTCAAATTATTTTGTTATGACTTAGTCAATTAATGGACACACTATTGCTTAGTTACATGCATCCTGTGAGAGTTTTGAATGGGCACGTTGATCTGACAGTCGCGGGTCTATCACCGAGATCTCTTTTCTCTGCATAATGTGCATTTAAAAGTAATGACCAAACTATATAAGCGTCCATGCTGTAGATGAAATATAACGCGGATTTAAATTTTTATTAGATTCACTTTTTCTCTACCTGTCCGTCGGTTTTTATTTGTAGTCTTTTCTCTACCTGTCCTTTTTTTTGTTTTTTAAGACGTTTTTGTTTTTTAAAAACTTTTTCATGCATGTTTGTAGTGGCCCACACCATATGCATAAACGTTTCACTCCTTCTTCGGATTTCTACCGGAAGCAGTAAGCCATCCGGGTGCCTTTGGATTACTCATTTCAACATACTACGATTTGGGACATACTAATTGTAATTTTGAATACTATTTAGGATGGATAGTATGCGAATTTGGAAGCAGCAAGTGATTTGCTGCCACATACTGGCGCTTTTAGTTTTATATTTAAAGTATCATTTCTTTTTTTTAAAAATTTTGTATTTCAGTATTTATTTGTATTTTTGTATGTTGAATTAAAATATTTCTTTCTAAAGCTATTTTTGGTAATGCCTATTCAGTGTTTTACTAATTTAACACAATAATGGCTTTAAATTATCTTTAATAATAACTTTAATTAATCGGCACATGATGTGTTAATTAATCTTATTAATTTGAGATTAATTTAATTACTTAATCAGTATGATTAATTGATAGCTCTATTAAAAACCTAAAGATTTTAAAAATATTGTGACTTGAAATCATAGGGTCCTAGTTTATTATACAGAAAAGTTGAAACTTAAAATTTTTCTTTTCATCCTTTCATGACTTTTGCTAAAATGTTCTTTGCTAGTTTTGATTGTTTTTGTCCTTTATCCATTCCCTCCCCGTCTAGACAAACCATCTGGCCATGGCTTGTTCATTCCCTCCTGCCCCACAATGGAATTATGGGTAGCATTCTTTAAAGATCACAGTTTGTAGGAGGCATAATACACACTAGCATGTGGGTGATGTCATGTATAGGACAGCTATAGTTTTTTTTATGCTATTGAAGCATCTTATAATGTTTGAATGTCATGATTGCTACAGAAATGCCTTGTACTTAATTTGTAACAGCATTGTTTGGGATATTATTTAACAAGACACTTAAGTTAATTGAGGGACATTATGTCTGCAATTTCTGTATTGTATGCATGTATGGAAAAGATGATGCACATCAAGGAAATATATATATATAGCTATTATAGATTGCTGTGTGTGATGCACACAGCAGGAAGCTGATTGGTTATAGAGAGGGAATCAATAGCACAATTAAACCAGTTTGCTGGTTCTGACATTGATTGTTTGCTTTAGTATCTGTTACTGATCACAGGAAGCTTGAAGATGTAGAGACTTGGTTATAGTAACACTATAAATACACTTTCTGTCTGTAGATGGTAAAACCTTCTCAAGCCATATACTTTATATGTTTACCCATGGATTCATAAGCCTGTCTGGCTTCTGTTTTCAAGGAAATGTTTACTGCCCAAGCTGAGGTCTGTCAGGTCAGAAACCTTGTTAACAGTCACTTCCTAAAAGAGTGTGAAGGGTGTTTAAGTAAATTAACATTATTTGCACAGCTTTGCTTTTTGACACTGTTTTGGTGCAATATGTATTGTGAAAATCACTCCGCTAATAAAAATGAATTTTTTAGAAATGACAACATGAGACTAGTATGTATACCATTTTTGGTTCACACCTGTGTAAATATTGGATCTCCTGGTCGTTGTCATGTTTACTTAAAGTATTATAATGTAAGAATTGTATATCCTCATAATAAATACATTATTAATGTTTAATGTTTTTATATTTTGTATTAGTAAACATATAATATTTACTAAATATATTTTTATTCACGTTTATGCTATTATATATTATATGTTTAACATGTTTCATGTTTAACTTTAATATTGAAACCACCAGTACAGTTGATAATGATAGTCATGGGTGTTTCAGATATAAATGACTCACTTTGTATTTTCAACTTTTTTTCATTTTCTTCATTCTTGATATAGTGATGAATAAACAGATTGGGTTTACCCCTTCACTCTCCTTTGTCTTTGTCATTCAGACTCTGACTACCTTCTTAGAGCAGATGAGAAGTCGTCATGGAGTCGACCGGATTCCTCTGCTTCTGGACAGTACACCTACACCATTCCCAGCCACAGACATACACATCATTACTAGACCTGGTCAGATTCTCCGCACATACTGCTAGCTGTATATACAGACATCTTCAAGCTTTACTGCCAGAGCTCATCCAGAGTTTGTGTGCTTGTGTGTGCAGAGCCTCTCACGCTGAAGATCGATGAACGGCAGAGACTTGCCCGTGAACGAAGGGAGGAGCTGGAGAAGCAGAATGGTATGATAAACATACACATGTTTTCAGTAAAGACAACACGAAAGTGCCCTTACAATGCATATAACTTTCTTAATGTGAAATGTTCCAAAATGAAGCAGTATATTCAGTGGGATATTAGGTACAACGAGACTTGAAATTGTAATGCATTTGTATCAGTTTGGTCAGGAAAAATTTCTCTTTTTAACCTCTTGACTGATTTTTCTTAGTGATACTACAACAAAACTAGGTAAAAAATATTACGTTTTATGTGTAATTGATCCTTTTTTGTTTTTAATCACTTTTGTGCTCCCTCAGAGAATGATGGGAAATGTAGTTTGGTCATGCAAGACCTCATAATGAGTCTCAGTGAGTAGTTCTAGCAAGCTATTCTTCACATACAAAATGTTAAAAACTAAACAGTCACATCTAAAACTTCACATTGACAACTTGACATTTAGTTCTTATGAATAATGAGAATAAATTTTTTTTTTTTTTTTTTTTATTGACACAGCTGAAATGCCATTCACATGTTATACTTTTGTTGGTTCTAAAAGCCATTATAAGAACAGAGACAATTATTAAGAAAGTACATGAGGTCATACACTTGGTCATTTATTTCATGTTGTCTTTAAGGATTGCATTGGTTTACTCTGAAAACACACAGACACTGTAGAAAAGTCCTCTAACCAGAGACTTACTCAGTCCTAATGAGGGGCTTAATGGGTAATAAGTAGGGCTGCCCTCGACTAAAGATTTTTCTGGTCGACTTGTAGTCATTAATTTTAAGCATTAGTTGACAAATCACACATTTATTAATAAACAATTAAAATCATGCTAATGAGCCTTTAATTGCCTACATAGCCTAATAAGCGCTCAAGCGCACATAAAGCTTGCCACAGCACACTGGCAGAAGTAATGATGATGAATGTGTCAGGGAAAAACAGTAAGATTAAGCTGCATGAACATTTTAATAATTTATTAATAAACTAGTGTTTTCAGCTTAAGAGATGAATTGGGTGACACTGACTCGTCATCTCCACAGTAGTGGATGCGCCTGCATGCAAGTTTCATACGGATTGCATAATCTGAGAATATTCATTTTTTTTTTTTCACATTTGAACAGTTTCATGAAAGTAGACATTTCGTTCTCTATAGATATTTTTCCTGTCTGTGGCCTAAGGGAAGTATACACAGAGTTTCGCGCTCAAGCTCACAGAGGCCGAAACGGCAGAAAGCGCATCCTGTTTGCTTTCATTATTTTACAAAAGTGCAATGTTTTATTGTTATAGTGAGTGCCCACAAATAAACGTAGAGGCTTTGAGATTCGAAAGATGTATAACTCTAATTTGTATGACCAAAATGACAGAGTATTTTAAGAGCAAGTGACTGCACCGGCGCCTCCATCAGTCATGCTGTGAGCACGCGCTCCACTGTTCAGCTTTCACACTCTGCACAGATACTTGAATAGTGCACCTTTTTCTAGCTTAACATTAGATTGTGCGGTCATGTAAAGTTGCTACTACTTACATATTTCAGATGGTAAGCCATATTTGAGGTCGATGAATGAGTGTTTGGATGTAACGTTACTGTATTACCACAAAATCCAGCTGTTAACGATCTGTCCGTCACAGACTGTGTGCCCTCACCACTTCCTGTGGATTTTCTTTTTTTTTTCTGCAACTAATAAAATTTTGGTCTACCAAGCCTCTTTTTGTCGAGTATTATGGGGGCAGCCCTAGTAATAAGTGTAGTCTAAAAGCAAAGTTAGATGTTCACGTATTGTTCTTGTAATTCAGTAAAGCATGTGAATTCTTATGTCAGAACAAACCTTTGCCATGTTAATCCCTAGGTTACACTTCTTGCCTTTATTTTCCTTCACATATTGCTCTTTCTCATCTGTCTGTTCTCCTCTGTTCGTCACTGCATGACTAATTGAATGGGGCAGGTTGCTGTGGAAGTTATGTCTCTCTTGGCAAGGTGGTTACCAGGACACCCCGGTTTTATGTAAAGGGTTAGAGGCCAGGACAAAAAGGCCAGAGAGAGATTGGCAGATTAATTTTGCCCATTTTATTGAAGTGCTTGGTAGCGAATGAAATTGATAATTGACAATGTTACATCTGCCTTTCTTTATATTTGATCATTTTTACCTGAGCATTACTTTCCACAGCTTTTTGACCATCTCCCACCTTTTCTCTGGGCTGTATCTTTAAATTAACTTTTTCTGTGCAACTGTACCTTTAACACTTGTTATAATCAGCTAATCTGTCTGAACTCTGTACATTTTTTCAGGTTGTGGAGTCCAGTATTGTTGTGTTGCCCCGTCCTTCAATAACAGCCTTTTTCAATAATTAAAAAACAAAGGTTTTAAAAGAAAAGTTAAAAAGCGTTGAATTTTAAATGTTTATTGGCCTTTTGTAGGGCTGGACCAGAATTTTACTGTGTCAAATTAATGTTGTCTTAAAGTTGTATATTACATATAGACCTTACTTTGACACACTCATCTCTGGCTGATAACAGAATACTAACTGTAACATTGCAACAAGGTTTTTCTTTAAAGCTGCTTTGAAACAGTATGCATTGTAAAAAGAGCTATACAAATAAACGTAAACGTGAACTGAATTGTGTGTGTGCAGCTGCGCGGGGTTCCAAGTGGATGGAGAGAGAGGAGAGGGCCCGACAGTTTCATGAGAGACAGCTGGAGGAGCGCAGGAAAAAGCTTGAGGAGCAGCGGGATAAAGAAGAGAGGAGACGCGCTGCTGTGGAGGAGAACGACGGCAGAAACTGGAGGAGGAGAAGGTGAGGTCACCAGGAAACGCTTTACTGCAGTTCTACCAGAGACTACCTTTTTTAATGCCAAGCCCCACTTTGTACACAACAATAATCAAAGGTCCTCCTATCTAAGCTGATATGTTCCTCTGGCACTTGCGTTGTTGACTTGAAACAAAAACTTAACATATGATGTCAGATTAATGTTGTACATTTTTATTTTATTTATTTAATAAAGATTGTTAGTGCAACAAAATTTTAATAATATTAAGACTGCCCTGAACATTTGCTGAGGCTCCTTGGTTGAGAATCATTGCATTGTCATCACTGTGAAGATATACAGTACAGAGACCCTTTCTTTATTATTGTAAAATAAATACTAAAGGCGAATCATTCATTTGTACAAAGGGCCCATCATTATATATTGGCACTTTTGGTGTGTGTGTGTGTGTGTTAGGGGGTGGACGTGCAGGAACAATTCTTGAAAAACAAAATAAAAGGACATTTTTGTCGAATTGAATGCTCTCTGGATTGAGAATGTCTTGTGTACGTTTTAGGTCCGGTATGAGGCTGTTATCAGGAGGACCATGGAGAGGAGTCAGAGAGTCAGGCCGAAGTCCAACCGCTGGAGCTGGGGTGGAACACTCCCTGCTAGCACCTCACACAACAGCGGTAAACACACACACACACACACACACACACACACACACGTGTGCACAGAATGATCAATGTGATTCTGAAAAACTTAAAAATACTCCCACATCAAATAATGTTGCTTGTTGTATAGAGGTGGGCTATAACATATTGTGTAGAAGTGTTTGTACTTCTAACTTTTGTCTGGATGATAATAAAACGGAAGAAAAAATATCAAATACTGGGAATATTTTGAACACAATTCAATTGCTTACAAGTGCTATAAAACTTCTCTTTTCAGTAATGTGATTTCAGATTTTTTTCCGTTAATTTTGCAACCCAGATACAAGCTCACTTTAGCCTGGTTGTCAGGATTTAAAATCCTAATATTAGTGCTTTTTAGAGTGCTTAAATATGAATTCATATTGTTTGCAGTACATCATATTTCTTTATGCTTTGCTCACTTTTGCTAAATCATAGCCATGAGCTCACTGCACACTCCCTTTGTTTCCTTTATTTTCTGCTCCATCAATATACCTCTTCCCCTTTCTCTTTCTGGTTCCGAATCTTTCTTTCTCTCTTTCTTTCACTTCTTGTCTATATTTCTTTCTCAGGTTTTGATGATTCTGCTCTCTTTCCGTTGGATCTAGCTGGGCTGGAGCACTATCATGGTGTTTTCAGCGTGGCGCGTCAGCAGCAGTTTTGCTCTAAATGTGAAATATAATCATCAGTGTAGAGCAGCAGACTAGCTAGAGCTTGTAGCATCACCCATAAATGAGTTAGCTTTCTTTTAATTTCCTGTGAATGGTTAGCATGGAGCCAGAAACATGAACAAACTGCTTAACCAGTAGTATGTTAGATGTGGCTTGTAGCTTTAGTAGGTTTTGTTTTAAAGGGGACATTTATCCTTTTTTATTTTTTTCCTAATTTTTTCTTTATAGTCCACTTTTTGCACCAACTTTCCTTACATTATTTTATTTATTTTTTTTTGCTATTACACCTCTACACCTTTAAGATTAATAAATTAATACATAACATTACAGGTGTGTCCAAACATTTGACTAGTTTTTTTTTTTACATCAGTATCTTTATATTTTACATCTTATTTTCCATGATATGACCCCTTTAAAATCTAATGTTTATGTTGGTGATGTTAGATCCCTTTAAAGGTGTTTAAAGACGTCACAGATTTCCTGTTAGTTTTAATGTGTCTGTCCATTCTGGGACACACAGATGGAAGGCTGATTGTGAGCATTAAGCAGATGAGGGCTCCGTCTTCCTCTGTAGTCTTTAGTGCACGTAGCTAATCACTTTCCTCAGAAATTACTTAAAAATTAGCATCCATTAACTGCAGGTAAACACACAGTAGAAAACATCTCAGTAAAGCCTCTTATGCCCTCTTCCTCTTCCCCTTTAGTCCTTTCTTCATTGCATTTGTCTGTATTATGCCTTTAAGTTTTATTAAGTTTGCATCTGATGTTGTATTTTGCGTCTGTGTGTTTGTAGATACTGACAGAAGGACAGTCTCCACTATGAATCTGTCCAAACCCACAGATCCAGTCATTTCCAAACGCCTGTCATCTTCCTCAGCCACCTTGCTGAATTCACTAGATAGAGGTAAACACGCACACTATCTCTTTAAATTCTACACAATCAGTCATAGAGCCAAATGAGTCTCTTTTTAGATGGTTATTGTTTTTTTACCTTGTTGAATTGATGATGTTTTTGTATGTGTATTTGTGTGCTGTGTGATTGTCCATCCAGCCTTACAGAAGCAGACATCTCTCTCGTCGTCTTGCTTGATTAAAAAAACTCAATCTAAATCCCAAATCTCCAAAGAGAAGATCCCTCAGGACAAACCAGCAGGTGGATTTTAGAAATCCAAGAATCTTTCTTAATGCTCTCCTACTGGGTTCAAACCTGTGCTACCCATGGCTCCAGACTGCAAATAAAGTAATAATTTATGAAAAAAAAGCCTGAATGAACGGTTCACAACAGTCAATAACATTTGTCACTTTTGTGACTTCAATTACATATACGTTAAATTTCTTTAAAGTGCATGCCTTTTGCTCCTTCACAGTACACAGTAACTTTTGGATGAGAAATTTCATGTTCAAATAATAATCTTTGCACTCAATGAAGTGCACATTCTGTTTCATTGTAGGCGCTACTATTGCATCCACACAATATGAGCATGACCAAGCTCTTTTATAAAAAAAAAAATTATTATATTATAAAAATAAAAGTCAAACAAAATTATATATATAATCAAACAATTCTGTAATTTTCAGTCTTGAGCTCTGGCTACGCACAACTCTTGAATGGTGCAGTCTTTTCCAGTATTTACAAATATTGCATGTTAGTTTATGAAAGTTTTAAATGGTTCATGCATTTGAAAATAATAATTTAGCTATAACAATAATGAGTAAAAGGTTTACTGTGTGTGTATGATGCATGCTTCATTTGACTGTTTTGCTAACACATTTTTTTGGATAGTTCTTGCATGTTTTTTCCTACAGCAGTTAGCAGTTTTTTAAGACAACATGAACTCTGATAGATCTATGTACTTTTTATTATGCAAAATTCCTCAGTGCAATTTTAATTAATTTTTTTTTTTTTTTTACGTAATTTTTTCGTAATGTAGTTACTGAAATTACTTTACTGCTGTGTGACCGGCTATTTGGTGTGGACAAAATAATATTAATTTTGTAGCTCACTTTTCATGATACAATCAAATCCTGATGGATAACAGGTTCTGGATAATCAGGTTCTGGCCAAAAATATTGTTTCAATTAAAAATATGCCATTTTACACACATTAAATTGGTTGTGATTGCAGTTTCATGTTGTCTTTATACAAATGGTTATGTTTATGGTAACTAACCTTGTTTTCCTTGTCTTTATACAAATGGTTATGTTTATGGTAACTAACCTTGTTTTCCTTGATTGAATGGTCTCTCTTAAAGTAATACTTCACCCAAAAATGAGAATTTGCTAAAAATGTCCTCACACTCAGGCCATCCAAGATGTAGATGAGTTTGTTTCTTCATGGGAACAGAGAGAAATGTACATCACTTGTTTACTAATGGATGCTCTGCAGTGAATGGGTGCCGTCAGAATGAGAGTCCAAACAGCTGATAAAAACATCACAATAATCCACAGCAATCAAGTAGTTATATAAAAATATTGTGAAATGAAAAGCTGTGTGTTTGTAAGAAACAAATCCATCAAGACATTTTTAACATCAAGCTGTTGTTTTCGACTAAAATAAGTCTTCTCTTAAGAAACAAACCCATCTAAGTCTTGAATGGCCTGAAGGTGAGTAAATTTTAGGCAGTTTTTCGTTTTTGGGTGAACTATGCCTTTAAATTGGCTTCATGTTGTCTTTCCACTAGTGGTTATGTTTAGGATACGAAATCCTGTATTATCATGGTTGGTCTTGCTTAACACAATTTTACATAAAACATGCATGATTCACCTACTGTATGATACTTATTCTAGGCATATGATGGTATTAATGGATGTGATGCATCTTTTTCAGTTGCTCTGCTGCATGTGCAAGCTGCTTATTTAGCACTTTTTCCCTCACCAACCAAATATTTACTTTTAATGACAGTGACGGTATATAAGAGAACATTTGCATGTGTGTGCTCATCCAGGTATGCGTCGCATGCCTCTTACCCCATGGGAGAATACAATGATCAGTCGACTACAGACACCAACACAATCATACCTGGCCAGGAGTCGCAGCGCCATGTCTTTGTCTGGAGAAGCAGGTAATTGCTTAAAAAAGGTTTTAACAACTTTTTATTGCATAATTCTGGGCCAAAAAGACAAAATTGTGAGATATAAAATTGCAATTCTTAGCAGAATAATCTGCATTGTGAGATAGACTTGATTTTTTTATTCCAAAACAAACATAATTGTGAGTTGTAAGAATTGTAAGAAAAAAAGTCCCAATTGCGTGATATAAACTCAAAATTGTGGGTTTATAGCTTGTAATTGCAAGATATCATCTTTTATTATTTTCAGTTCCATAGTGAGAATAAGCTTTCATACAGAGAAGATGGGAAATTCGCTTTGTGCCTTTTGTTTACCGGGCATTTACATTTTTTCAATTCTGATATATAAAATAACTTGTGTTGGTGCTTCAACTTGTTAAAAGTTAAGCTAAGACATCTTATTGGTATTCTGCCACATTGACTGCAGTTTCAAAGTAGTTTTAACTCTGTTTGCGACCGATACTTATACAATAGCTGATCTTCAGGACATTTTATTGCGAACACGCATGTACAATAAAAGAGAGCAGAGAAAGAGGGGAATGAGAGTATTGTAGAACAGTGAGGGCTGTTTCTGGCAAGGCCCTTGTGCTAAAACAAAACACCCTTTTCAGACAGACTTTTCTCTCAGCGACAGCCTTGCCCAGTTACTGCCAACTTCATCTTAAACGGATGTGTGTGCGTGCACAAATGGACCTGATGCTAATCTCTCAATAGCTTGTGTCTATTTATATGTGTCTGTTTCTTGCTAATCGTTTGGTGTTATCAACTAATTAAATTCTATCATGGGCAAAAGCATCATCATTGACTCATGAGGAATTAAAGTGTCTGTGTTGTTCAGAATGAAACACTACCTCACTGTTTACTGCATACTGTGGCGTACTATTTACTGCCTGCTGTTTTTATAATCACATGAAAGACTTCGCAGTGTGAATACATATTTCAACAATAAGTATGCTACGTTGTTGGTAACCTCGTTACTTTTTATTTTTAATATAGTAAGTGATGTCCAGTCTTTGTCTCTGAATTAAAAATATTGCTTTGCTTTTTTTATTCCAATTTCAGTCTAATCAAATAATAAGTTAAAGGCGTAGTAAAATAATTTTTTTTTTTAATTATTTCTATTTCAGTTGTCACCCTAGAAATTTATAGCTCATTATGGGATATAATATGCTACTGGGTGTATAATTGTAGTATGTTATTCTGAACATGCTTTCAGATTGCCCTTCTTACAGTGACAATTGATGTTGCCTAATTTCTTTCTAGAGCTATATAGATACTAATATACACTTTCTTTTTCTTCTCTTTCCACTATTTCATCACTCATTCACCCCTTATTAACCCTTTTTTCTGCACACCTTCCTCCCTCCCTGTTACTCCTCTTGTCCATATTGAATCAATTTATTTATCCTATAATACTCCCTGGTCGGTTGGTTAAACTTGCCTGTGGTACAGTGACCCCCGTTTGTCCTCGCTCAGCCTCCTGTCACCCAATGAGCTCCATGTCCTTCAAGTCCATCCAGTCACGCAGCGCTGAGCGACCAGTCAAAGCAGGCCTTACTCTTGAGAGACCAGTCAGGGCAGGGTATATCCCTCCGGACAGCAGCACTCGCAGAAAGACCACCCAGAATCTCCCAGTAAGCAACACGCACAAGATTCAGTATTGTTGTACAGTAATTATGTGCTTGAATTTGTTTGTGTCTGTGCAAGTGCCATATCCTTAAGCTTACTTATGAATCTATGTAGGCCAATTGCAGTGTGTTGATCTTTGTATAATGTAGTATGGAAGTACCGTAGGTGTCTCTCAAAGGATGTATTTTGTGTGTTTCATTGGGCAGATTGACAGGAAGGATAAGGACAATGTGAGAAAGTCATGGAGTAACCTGTCATATCCCACTACCAGTCTGAGCCTGTTCACACCAAAGAGATCTCCTTCACCTGTCGGTCACCGCAGCAGGGTCACCAATCCTTCCCCCAACAGGTAGAAATGGCATTTTAATGATTCAAAGAAGTATATTTCACAATCTACACAAAACAGTACACATGGGCTATAAACAAAAATAAATATAATAAATTAACATTTGCATATTCATTGATTTTCCTGTTATGTTATCTTAACTTCAGAATTCTTTTATATTTTCTTATTTACGGCATTCTAGAAATGCTTTGTTTTTCTGATTTCATAGTTATATATAATTATATACAATATAATTATAATTCACATTATAATTTATATATATATATATATATATAAATGCTAAACATTACTAAAAGCTTTCAATTATATAACAATTAAATAGAAATGTCCATGAAATAAAAACAATCCAATTTTGGAACAAAAACAAAATTACATTTTAAAAATGGTATAATCCAATTTTGGAACAAAAACAAAATTACATTTTAAAAATGGTATTTTCTATTGTAATTGTATGCTAATAATATTACATATTAGATAAACATATTTATTTTGTTGTTGTTTTATGATAATATTATTTATTATTTGATAATATTATTAGTAGTGTTGTTATGTTGTTGTATATAATTATAAATAGTTGATAGACAGATATAAGTCTTCCTGGGATTTGCAAGATCTTGGTAAATAATTCTAGAAATTAATTTCTTAAATATATTTACTAAAACTAAACTATATAGTGATAAGACAGAATAAAGAATGTCTGTACTAAAATAGAACTAAATTCAAGTTTGAAACTGGTATTCAAATAAATATTTTTATAAACTACTTTTACTAACTGATTAATTTTTGTTGTTGTTGTCTGTTTGTCAGGGGCCCTACTAAACCCCTTCAGAAGACACCTAACCCCAAAAAGTCCAGGTCTCCTCCTCCTCCTCCAACATCAATTCATCTGTCTCCTAGTAACCCGTCCTTATCGCCAGGCAATCTCAGGCCCAACAGAGTGACTTCAGAGAGCCCCAGAGTTACCCCAGAAGGAGAGGGGGCCAAAAAAGAGGATGCTGAACCTCCTAAAATTAAACCCGAGGCTCCTACAGCTAAATCAGAACCATCTTCTGGTCTGTAATACTGCACAGCCACGGTCAACCATCGAGTTCAGTTAAAATAGCATCATTTATTCTACTCCCGTGCATCTTTTTGTCTTTGTAGAAAGTTCGGGAAGTTCTCCAACTACACGGCCCTCTGCAGGCACAACAGATCCTGAGGAGGCATCACGACTGCTGGCTGAGAAACGACGGCAGGCCAGAGAACAGAGAGAAAGAGAAGAGGAGGAGAAAAGACAGCAGGAAGAGGCTGAAAGGTGTGTTTGAGAGATTTTCATCTAGCGTAACCAAAGCACTAAACGCATATATTTTGAAAGAAATCTTGAAATCATTATGTGCCTGTGTGCATACAGGCGTAGCCGGGAGGAAATGGCCCGCAGGAAGGCAGAGGAGCGAGCAAAGAGAGAGGAGGAGGCACAGCGGCAGGCTGAAGAGAAGAAGAGACAAGAGGAGGAGGAGGCAAAGCGTTTAGAGGAGGAGAAAGCTCAGAGGGAGAAAGAGGAAGCTGAACGCCTGCAGAGACAGGTACACACAAAAACACACAACAGTCTCATTCATTAACCACTTCAGACAGATCATTAAACGCTCAGCAATCACTGTGTGCTTCAGTAAGATAACATGTAACCATTAGGGCTCTAAATAGATTAGAAAAATCTCAAGTAATCTCAACATTTACTTTATCTCAACATAACACTACTGTTCAGAATTTTCGATTTATAAAAAGTAATTAATACTTGTATTTAGCAAGGATGAAGTAAAGCTTTATAATGCTATAATTTATAATGGGACAAAAGATTGCTGTTTAAAATAATGCCGTTACATTTTAGCAGACACTTTTATGCAAAGCAACTTAAGAAGGTTCTTTTGGCTGTTCTTTTATAATTTCTATTTATCAAAGAATCTTGAAGAAAATTTATCACGGTTTCCCAAAAAAATAAAGTTGAGAAAACACTGATGAGAAATGTTTCTTGAGCAGAAAATCAGCATTTATGATTTCTGAAGGATCATTTGACACTGAAGACTGGAGTAATGATGCTGAAAATCAGCTTTGCATCAAAGGAATGCATTACATTTTACAATATATTTAAATAGAACAGTTATTTTAAATTGCGATATTATTTTACAATATTACTGTGTTTTTGATTAAATCAAAGCAGCCATGGTGAGAAGAGGAGACTTGTAAAAAATCACAATCTTACCGACCGCAAACATTTGAACAATAGTGTGTATATGTATATAATTTGCCTCTCATTATAATGTCTCAATATAAAATACATAAATAATGCATACTTTATGTGTACTGTAGGCCAGAGATAGGCTCATGGTTAATGATATGAAAATACAACAAATAACATGCTGCCACTTTCTAAAGTCACTTTTTGTAATATGTGTGCTTTTATCCAATTCAAATTTCTTTTTTAAATTTTATAAAAAGATTTATCTAAATGTATTTTTTGTGTCTCTGTATGTTTAGAAAGAGGAAGAGGAGGCCCGCCAGAGAGAAGAGGCAGAGCGTCTGCGTCTAGAGCGAGAGAAACACTTCCAGAAAGAGGAGGCTGAGAGAATGGAGAGGAAGAAGGTAAGCGGAGTTCATTTCAAGATTCAAGATTTTTATTCGTCACATACAGGATTATATAGAGCATATATAACCAGCAGTGAAATGTGAGCGCTGTTTCATTGAGCGCTGTTTAAGGTAATTACGGGGTTTTAATGTCATCTGAGCTTATTCTTGTGTCACAGCGCCTTGAGGAAATTATGAAACGCACACGCCGATCTGATCAGGTAAGGTGTAATATCTGTGAGCAATTGCCATCTTCTTTTCAGCATTGTGGCTTTAATTTGAAGTGCTGACTTTCTCACACACACACACACACACACACACACACACACACACACACACACACACACACACACACACACACACACTCTGTTTATTCTTTTTCTGTTGAAAAAACCACCCCACAGAGAAATGGCGATGGCAGCCAGCAGAGCGAACAGATTTCAGGTGATTTGTGACTTTCACATTTACATGTGCAGCAGTTTCCTCACTCTGACATGATATTTCAGACATTTGCGCTTTATGATGCCGGTCATGAATCTGACATCACTAACCTCCCACTCTCTCGTCTGTCTTAGCGAGTTCAATATCCAGCAGCCCTTCAGTGAGTGTGTCGGCCCCTCAGGCTCTGGAGACCTCTGAGACCGTACGCAGTGACAGCAACGGACACACGGGGACCAGCTTCATTACACCCAAACTGCCCACATCAGGTCACAGGTGAGACCATGGTACTGTTACTGTTAGATCATGTAGTTCACATGATCACTTTGGATAATTGTCTACTAAATGGATCAGTGTACTGTAATGCAGTAAATTAATCTCTCCTTCCCTCTACTGGTGATAGGAGGAACTCCAATTAGTTTTTTTCTTTTCTAAGCACTTTATATAATTTGTTTACAGACAGTATGAGCACTATTTATATTTAAATGTATTAATTTAATGGACACTTTTATCCCAGATGAGAATATAAGCGGAAGCATTTAATCCAACAGTTTGCTTAATCAGAGAAACTCGATGTACTTGATGTACAAACAGTTTTTAATCTCTGACACCTTTCTTCACTTCAAGTGTGACTGCCCAGCTCAGAGAAAACGGCGCTGTCACAGAGGCTTTTGAGGAGGTCATAGAGGTTCCCATGGGGACCAAACTGTCCCGTCAAGATGGAGACGGAGAGGAGGTGGAAAATGAAGAGGAGGAGAGGAGAAAGGTTCCCTTATTGGCTTTTAGAGAGAACAGCAGCATGCATAATATGAGCGGACTGAAGGAAAACCCGGCACAGTAGAGTTCAGGTCAGTCAGTCAGCCTGGACACAACATGGATTTGGGGTGACATGCGATGGCCCCTTTACCTTATTTAGATTTTTTTCCCCCATTATAGATACATTTATAATGGTGGAAATGCAATCTGCAACACAGGAGTAAAAGAAAACTGAGTCAGAGGAAGACCTCTCACTGTACTTCCCTTCATTTGACACTTAGACACCTTAAATGGCAAGAGAAATTACGAAATTAAGATCTCTTGGCTTCTACTTCCTGTAATCAGCTCCTGACTCCACTGAAGTGGTGCACCTTAGGAACCACATCTTCTGTCTTTTTTGGGGGGACCACCATCGTGGTGACTGAAGTCACGTCTAATACTTGAAGAAAAGTGTCCTCGCTGTCGTGGAAGCTCCTGTGAAGTGCTAACCATAAGGAATGTGTGACAAGAGAATGATGTTTGTTGTGTTTGCATAGATTTATGGCAAAACCTTGTAGTTTTGCTCTCGTTTTGCCAGCAATCGAGTGGCTGAACTCTTTGCTTAGTTTTATAATTATTGTTCAAATGAAGAGAACATATTTTTTTCCCTCTTTGCAAAGCTTGAACAGATTTTTGCCTCTTGAATTATGAATTTTGCTATGGTTTGCAAAGACCTCATCTCATTCCACCCCAGTGTACGGCTGTCTGCGCAGTCCAAGCAAAGCAAAACTCTCGTCCTGAATTTTAATTATTTTTTTCCTGATATGATTGGGTGAATTGAACTTACTCAGCAACATATCCATGATATATTTAACTCAAAATTAAATAGAAAAAAAAGTATTTTCTTCCATATTATCAATATTGAAATTCAGCACACCCTTCGATTTCTCATTACAGTAATTGTGGGAAAAAATTATATATTATGTGAAGTGTGAGGTATTTTATATTGATGTTTTTTGTTCTTCTGATAATTATTGATGATGGTAGTAATAAAATTTTTTTAATTTTTTTTTTCCTTTAGATTTTGGGTTTAAATGTAACTTGGATGTGTTTTTGTGAGCTTCATGCTGCTGTTGTTTTGAGTAGCTTTAATCACAGACATCCAAAAGCAACTTGAATTATAGGCATATCTGAAATGTAACATCTGTTTCAATGTTAGAACCCATACAAGCTAATCGATTAAGATCTTTCGAAAGTAATCATGATGTAATAAATAAGCAGAATCTCCTCAAATGTAAATGCTGCTATGTCTTTCCTTTGCCTTATCAGATGAAGTGAAGTTTTGAGGATTTGTTAAAGGGCTGTATGTTTTTTGTTTTTGAAAACTCTTGTTCATCAGTAACCTGACCAGTCCTGCTGCATCATGTAGCCGTTTTCATCCACGCCCTATGAGAGACACCGCTATTAATATTTAATAGGGCTTATGGAAACCAAGTATCCTATATAGGACATATTATAAAGCAATTTATCTTGTAAACATCATAAGACTATCTCAGTTTGTTTTTGTTGTAATCAACGTCAGTGGATTCTCAGTGGACACCATGCAAAAAAAGAAAGAAAAAAAAGGAGCAGGGATCAATTACATACCTTGAAACCAAGAAATTGTACATTTTGATATGCAAACACTAAAAACTTTAACACAAATGCTGCACAAAATCTGTTCATAAGAGTGTAGGTGAAGGTTTGAAACAAGCACAACTTGTTTACTGAGACGTCAGGGACAGATTTCTCAGTAAAGACTTATTTAAAGAGCACTTTTGATAAAGCACAAATGTGCCCTTGACCTAACCAACAGCACTGAGTTCCACTTTAAAAAACTGAAGCGTTTTCTCCAATCCAAGTCGATCTATATGCATGTACAAATGATGTAAATCAATAAACTTTTTATCAGGAAATGACTAAGGCTGCTTTGTGCACGTGTCTGTGTCAAATGAAGATGTCAGAGTAAATTACTGCTGTGGTTGTGTGATATTTGACATTTTCCTGGCCTAGATGAAACTTTTGATTGTAGAACGATTTGATGTTTAGATTCAGGAGTCTTCATCTTTTTATTATTATTATTATTATTATTATTTTCTGATGTTAGGATGTTTTAGAAAAACATGAAAAACGAGGATCTCAAAAAAACTAATTTTCTCAAAGTTTTTTAAAAGCATGCCACAGATGCCTTCAATCAAGCTTTAATTTGGAATATTTCTTTTAGATCATATAGGGAACTAAATTACTGCGTCATTATCCATCATTACTCCAGTCTTCAGTGTCACGTGATCCCTCAGAAATCATTCTAATATGCTGATATGCTGCACATTTCTTTTTATCATAAAAATTTTTGTGGAAACTGTAATGACCCCCCCCCCCCCCCCCCCCCCCCCAAGAAAAGTTTGAAAGAACAGCATTTATTTGAAATAGAAATCTTTTGTAACATCATAATAATCTTTACTGTCACATTTGATCAATTTAATGCATCCTTGCTACATACAGAATTAATAAAAAAGAGAGACTTAACCGAAAATCTGACCATGCCACAAGTCACGGCCCCAGCACTCATTATTAAAAATATATATTTTAGCACATTAAAAGATATATCTTATATTGTAAAAATACATACTGTCCTGTAAAAAATAAAATAAAAAGCAGCATTTAATAATCATGATATATTATAATAAAGTACTATAATATATTATAGTAAAGTTTATAGAATTGTTATTATTATTAAAGTACCTGGCAAAAGTTTGGAAACATTACAATTATTATTGATTTTGAAATAACTATCTTCTGCTCATCAAGGCTAGATTTATTTTTATCAAAATAAAGTAAAAAAAAAAATAAAATATTGTGAAATATTACAAATAAAGAAAAAAGTTTTAAATTTTAATATATTATAAAATGTAATGTTATTCCTGTGATGCAAAGCAGAATTTTCTTCATCATTACTCCAGTTTTCAGTGTCACATGATCTTTCAGAAATCATTACAATTTATTTGACTCTCAAGAAACATTTCTGATTCAGCAAAACTGAAAACAGTTTGCTGCTTCATATTTTGTGTGGAAATGATGATGCACTTTATTTTTCAGGATTTTATGATAAATATGAATTTTAATGATCAGCATTTATTTGCATTTATCAAATATATTAATTACATTTTTTAATTTATTTATTAAATAGAAATCATTTTAAATGTCTTCACTCACTTTTTGTCACTTTCATGCATGATGAATAAAATGATTAATTTCTCTCTTTTTTTTGATTTTTTTTTTGTGTTTGAGTGGTATTATTTTTTATGCATGAATATTAAGCAGCAAAACTGTTTAACATTTATAATAATGAGAAATGTTTATTGAGCACCAAATCAGCATATTAGAATGATTTCTGAAGGATTATGTGACACTGAAACGTCTTTGTATACAACAACAGATTTATAAACGTTTCTAATGACGAATGTTGCGTTCACAAATGCAAATTAAAGCAGCTCAAACCAAGCGCAGCACTAACAGTGAATCACAGCTAAAAACAGCACTGTAACAATAGACATGTAGCGCGTCACATTACAGCATATTATATAATTACTGCACAACCGTTGTGAATTTTATGACAGCACTAGCAATCTCAAATTCTCACCGCCATTCATAAAAAGTCACCTACACGTTTCAGTGCTGATTCTGCTCGCGTTTGGTGCTTTGAATCATTTGAACACTTTAACTGTCCAACAGATGAGACTCTCTCAGGACCATTTTGTGCATGATCATTGTGTGTTTTGTTCGCAAGAACAACAAAGTGACGAAACGCTTTCTGTAGAGCAGTTTGTCCGTTAAGGGCTACTGTAGAAACATGGTGGTGACTTCCATGTAAGGGGACCCGCGGTGTATGTAGATAGAAATTGCTCAATCTAATTAAAACATAACGGTTCATTAAGTAAGGTCTTTATACACCTCTGAAAACATAATTATGTATATTATAATGCATTTCTGTCAATAGATCTTTGTGAATATTACACTTTGCACCTTTAAGGCTATTTGCGCGATTTCAATCATCATGCAGTAACAAAACTACCCCCCGCCCCCTCAAAAAAAAAAAAATTTGGATCTACGCGAATCACATGGGTCGTCCCTCAGAGGTCGGAAAATACGGAAAATAACATCCCTGAGAACTGCTTGATTTTCAACACATTTTCTTCAATATCGTCTGTAAATGTTTCTGAAATTTTTTTCCAATTAGAGCATAAAACACTGGGTTTAAGCAACAATGTGAAAAAGCCAACAGTCGGCAAGCATAAAATGCATAATCAAGACGAATGGATGCATTACAGTCTATGAATGAAGACAAACCATAATCCTGCAGAATTCTCAAGAACATAACAATGTTGTATGGAGCCCAACCGATGAAGAATATCAGCCCAATGCAGAATATTAGTTTGATAGTCTTGTGTCGCCGCTTTGATCGGGATTGTGCGATTGTCTGGAACATTCTGACTTGACAAAATCCCATGATGCAAAATGCAATCAAGAAGAAAACATTTTGTAAATAAACAGTGGCATGTTTTGCTTGAACACTGTCAAATTCACAGTAAAGATTTCCTTCATGTTCTAAGACTTGGCTATGAAGGGAGACTAACAGTGCAGCTGTTCCACTCAAGATCCATATGATAAAGGGAGCAACCGAAAAGCTTCTGCATCTCTCCCAGTCAGACAGAGGATGAACCACTGCCATGTAACGCTGAACGGTCATTACAGTCAGGAACAACACACTGCTGCAAAAGCCAACATAGAACAGAAACTTCACAGCTTTACAGCCAGCCTCTCCAAATGTCCAACCCCAGATGAAATACGAGGCCCAAAATGGAAGGCTAAAAGTGAACAGCAGATCTGACACAGCTAAATTAAGGATCAGGATGTTGATCAGCGATCTAAACTTCTCATACAGCACCAGGATGACCAGAACCAGCAGGTTTCCAATGCAACTAAACACAACCAGCAGAGCGAAGAAAACTGGAACAACAATTGATCCAACTTTGACCACCTCTTCTTTGCGACAAAGTTGGTCTTCTGGTTCTGTAGATGTATAATCTTCAGTCATGATGTTCTCTATATAATCACATTAATTTTGTTATTAGAATTTATTATTATTATATTTTATTATAATTAGATATTTACTAATAAAATAATAAATAAAGAAGAATATCCTTACCTTAATGTTTTCAGTTCTGTAAGTAGTACTTCTTCTGATAAACTGAAAGAAATTGCTAGAAAACTGCACAGCAAATTGAGACTAATATTGAGCGACGTGGATGTTTTGAGAGGGATATTTGAGTGTTTTTAAAGATCAGCGGGAGGGTTAAAGACACCTACTTCAAAACTCAGCCATTTCTCTTTTCCTTGACAAATGTGAAATGAAAGTATTGCTCTCACAATGAAGCCAGTTGTTCTTTAAAGTGTTGTGGTTATTCCTTAGTAACATTTTAAGGTAGTTGCCAGTTAATGGGAGTTTCAAAACACTTGGTTTACATAATAGCATTCACATGATTTGTGTCCTTTTCCTGCTAATGAGTAAAACTGCCCTTGCTAGTTTAAAATCAAGTTTAAAATCAACAGCAGTTGACAGCTTGGCAGTCATTAAATAGATGAAGAAAATGCTATTTCAAATCATGTATTTATGTCATAATTATGACTGCATTTAAAAAGTTGTAAAAGTAGGTGATAATGGTTGCTGGGATCTTGTGTACGTCATAGGCTACAAACTAATATTGTTGGTATTATGATTTTAAGAAATAAATGCAGAAAAAAAGAAGTTTGGTATGATCTCAAATCTTCCATTTTATTGCTTATGTAGGTCAATGATGATGATGTGCTTCCTTCCACAGACCATGATTTATACTGTCACGTGAAAGAAAAAAGAGAAGAAAGTTTCCAGTCATAACTACATTTGACACATTTCACTGCACAAAAACAAAACTGCATAATCTGCTATTTCAGTTTTGAGAAGTTTAACTTGAATAACTCAGTCAAATGATTATACATGACTTACCTGAATTCTTGATTATACTGACCTTGTAGAGCACAGTGATGATCAGGACAGCTCATTAACTGACCAATGCAGACGTCTACAATCTCTAGTATAAAATTAACTGGGATTTCATGAATTATGCTAATATATCAACTAGCTGTATTAACAGCAGGTTATGAGAATGTTCTCAATCAATGAATTAAAAAGCAATATTATTGTTCTGGTGATTTCTGAGTGATGTTTGTATGTTGGGTAAGTAACATATAGTAGATCCTCCCTCAGACTCTAAACCTTTTCATCTCACATGCACAGAGGAAACTGAAGTGGCTTTGTGAACTTTACACTTGAAATAACTGCTCTATTTAAAGGGTTGGTTCATCCAAAAATGAAAATTAGGCTGCATTTTACTCACTCTTCAGACATCCTAGGTGTATATGACTTTCTTCTTTCAGACGAATCCAGTTGGAGTTATATTAAAAATTGTCTTTGATCTTTCAAGCTCTATCATTGCAGTCAGCGGGTGTTACAGTGCTTCAGTCCAAAAGACGTGATATATGGAGGGTTTCAGTCACATTAGAATGGCAGTATTTGGAGGGTTTAATTGCAGTCTCTGAGATTTGCTTTTGAAGGCATGGCCTATCAATTCTCGGTCCTCCCCTTCAGTCTTTCCTTAGCTCCATACACTTTCACCAAGTGCATGAACGCAGGCCTCTCCCCTCTTCGACTGAAGGGTATACGAATAGTGAACTAATTATGGCTCCCTGAGTGAGCGAGCTTTGTGACCATAGGAGTTCTCTCATCAGCCACCTCCAGCGTCCACGGCTCACAATCAATATGCAAAAAAAGCCAGCTGCAACCCACGCAAAATATTCCTGGGTGTGAGTCTGTGCTCGGGGAAAACACCCTTTCGTAGCCACTTTCGTGCCCCATGTGTGGCACTGTGTGCTCTATGAGTCTATGTTGAGTGCAATAGGGAATTCAGACTTTCAGAGCAACTTTTTGTATGTTACAGTGGTCGCACTAGAAGTCTACCGGTATCGAAACAGAGGCTATCCCATTGGGTCGTGGATGCGATAGCCTTAGCTTATAACACACAGAATACAATTTGCCCTCCTGGGCTTGGGCAAGAGGTATGTCTTCTGAGGAGATCTGTTCGGCAGCAGAATCGGCCTCTCAGAACACTTTTACCAAATTTAATCATTTGGAAATTTTTTCGCTAGCTTCTCTGGTCTTTTCAGCTCAGGAAGGAGAGGTAAGATTTTCTTATTGTTTAAGACTGCTATTACTTCTCCTGCTATGTTCGACTTGTTTGTCTACTGCAGGAGTAGGAGGCCCCATGCTCTCGCTCATGGTGTGAGTTTCCGTTAGGTCAGAGAAACTCTTATGTCAGAGTATGACGGCTCTGGCAACGCCTATACATTCAGCTCTATAGGCCTATTTCTCGCCATGGTCATGGTTGCCAAGCACTTGTATGTTTATTCTCTGAAGCACCGAGTTGGTCGCTAACTGCATTATGGCCTCAGTGGCTCTATAGCCCTGAACTCATGTTTGATTCGTTTCCAGGACTTACTAACAGAATGTGCTTTTATATATGCATTTGCTACCTATAGGACTCCCAATCGAATGTACTACTTAAAATATCCTCTCAACACCGTTCTCTTGATAGTAAGCACAGATTACCACCGCTTCTATCATCATTATGTTCACTCTCATTCAGTGGCTATCTGAGCCCACCCTCCCTTCTTAGGAGCATGGGGTTTCGACTAGGTCCGCTGGCATGCAAATAACGGGGGACCTTTTCACTTGGTTTTTATTGGCTCTAGCAAGTCTGTCAAGGAATATCCCCACCTGTGCAGCATGTGCCCCTTCTACTTCTGAAGACTTCATTATATCTGCACTTTTAGCCAAGAGACCTTCGCAGTAGACACAACGTGAGTGCATATGTTTCCCAATGTGTCAGCTCAGCTGTATGCTACATCCTTCAACCTTCAGCATACCCAACAACCTTCTCGAAAGGTAACGTCTCCAGTTACTGGACATAACCTTGGTTCCCTAAGTAGGGAACGAGACATTGCATTCATGGCATGTTACTTTCACTCAAGTCTTACTCAAAATGTGCTGCGCACTGCGTTATAAGTGGTGCCACGCCCCCCTTATTTTCACATGCCTAAGCGCCATTAGCCATTGCAAGGCAATGGCATTGAGTGAATCAGGCTTCAGTATTTTAAGGAGAAAGGTGTTTACCCAATGCTTCAGCTCAGAAGTACAAAATGTCTCGTCCCCTTCTCAGGGAACTGAGGTTACGTTCAGTATCCAGAGACTTTTTATTTGTATCCAAAATGAGGAGATGGAGCACTATGCACTATGCATATAAGCATTATGGAGCACTAAACACTCTCATGCAGTGTATGTTTCATTTATACTCGAGGTCAGAGGGCGCTCTCCTACAGAAAGTCCAAGACAGACTTATAGAAGTAATAACTTGACATACCAGGAAATCCCTAATATGGACAAAGGCATCCAGCTATTGCTGTAGCTAAGCTGAGTAAAAAGCAGAAACGCTTCAGCTGATGAAATGTGAAGACAATAAACACACAATTGCAACAATAAAGATTACAAATGCAATGAAGAAAAAAGCATTTTAAAAATATGCAATGACAACACAGAACAAAAACGCTGCTGAAAAAGCCAACAAAGAACAGAAGCTTTACAGCCAACCTCTCAAAATGTCCAACCCCAGATTTAGACCCAAAATTGAAGGTCAAAAGTGAACAGCAGATCTGACACAGCTAAACTGAGGGGGAAAAAAGGGAGGTCTGGGATTTCGGGCTTTTGTAGAGTGCCACGAAAACCAGATTAAAGATGTTACAGATGCAGCTCAACACAAGCATGAAAAAATGCAATGAATCCAAATTTCACTGCCTCCTCTTTGCGACACAAGTCGCTATAGTTTTTGTTGTAGTAGGCCTAGTACTTAGGGTCAATTGTATTCTCATTGCTCATTTTGTTCTGCAGTCGCAAACTGGCCAGATCAGATTTGTCCAGGTTCAATTCTTTGCTCTTTGTTAAGGTGCCCAGGAGAGGACATGGTCGGTTCACTTAGTTTTGTCGTGGCCACGAAATAATAATTCATGGGAACATGATAATATGTCGTGGCCACGAGATATTAATTCGTGGGAAAGTCATATTATGTCGTGGCCACGAGATCATTTTTATGAGGTAACGACATCCTTATGTCCTGGCCTCGAGATGTTATGTTGAGGGAACGACATGTTTTTCTCGTGGCCAGGAGTTTAATGCGTAAACAAACCTGCGTGACCATAGCAACCCGGGTTTATCAGAGATGTATTCATTATAATATTTTATTTTAAATTAAGAAAATATTATATTATTATAGAAATTATTTTATTATTAAATTAATATATTAACCATATGCTTTGGCTACAGGACTTTATTACGTGCCAGTGGCGGCGCTAGCCCCATCAGAAACTTGCTTAGCCCCTAGTTTAATTTGTAAATGAAAACACAACAGGCTCATTTATCTGACAATTATGACAATAAATTTTTGACATGATGTGATGATAAATGAGCGTGTTGTGTTTTCATTTACAAATTAATAATAATTTCGTAATTCAAAATAAAATATTAATGAATACATCTCTGATAATCCCGGGTGGCTTTGGTCACGGAGGTTTGTTTATGCGTTAAATTTGAAATGGATGTCGTTCCCTCAACATAACATCTCGACAAAATGATCTTGTGGCCACGACAAAACTAATTGAACCGACCAGGTCCTCTCCCAGGCACCGTACTTTGTACACTGGAGAAAAAAAAAAAGAACTTTGAAATAATTTTCACTTAGAATTTGCTTGCATTTTCTGAAATTACACTTTGATTTAAACATTAATTTTTTTATTTTTTATTTTTTTTTTAGAAGGACTGAAATAGTACTTTCTTATAACATACTCTAGTAATCTTAATAATGTGGAAGGATTTGTATTTTTTTTTACATTACATTTTACATTCGACATAAGTTTTCTCGTGATCACGACAACAAAATTGTTTTCTCATGATCACGACTTAATATTTCCTCGTAATCTCGACATAACAATATTTGTTTTCTCATTATCATGTCTTGCTTTTCTTGTGATCTCGACATAAAAGTTTTCTCGTTATCACAACTTAATTTTCTCATGATCTTGACAACAAAAGTTGTTCTGTAATCTACACAACTGCGCCAACAGGTGGCAGTACAGAACTGAATATAACAGTGATTGATTAGCCTTTATTTATGTAGGCTATTGTAGGAACAGTAGATCAAACAAATCAAACAATCATTGTAAACAAAAAACAACTTTCTTTATGTCGAGATCATTAGAAAATTAAGTTGTGAACATAAGAAAACAAGAAAGAAAAATATTAATAATCCATGGTCTCTTAGGAATTCTTCTGTACATATGCGTTACCAACAGCTGGACAAATAGATTTGGAAAGTTTCCTTTGATACATCCAGTGTAGAGACGGTGTTGCACCAAATTATGTGACTATAGTAGGTGCTGTATTGAGCTATCCTAACACAATCCTAATCATAAATCTACCCTCACTACAGCGCATACTAGGGTCACAGAATTCGGTGCAACAACAGCGATAGGATGCTGTGCAGACCATTTTCTTTTGCAAGTTTCAGCTCACACATTTTTTGTGTTAAATCGCCTTAACCAAATGAATACATACAGGATTTACCTGAATTCTTGCTGATACTGACCTTGTAGAGCACATTAATGATTAGAAAAACACACAAACTGACAAATGCAGACGACTACAATCTCTATTATAAAATTAACTGGAGTTTCATGAACTGTTACTAGATCGACCAACTACATTAACTGCTTATATAATTTATAAGTTATAAGAACGTGTCAAGTCAATGTGTTAAAGCATTCTGATTTCTGAGTGATGTATGGTAAGCAAATGAATAAATCAGACCTCAGACTCATGATCTTTTCTTCCCACATTTCACAGAGGAAGCTGAAGTGGCTTTGTGATCTTTACACTTGAAGTAACTGCTCTACTTAAACTGTTTTGTAATGACAGATGAGCCAACTAATACCACAGGAAAGTCACCTGCTTTCTAATGAGCAGAGACCCAAATATAGTCAAATGTGTCTGCTCTTCTCTGCATTAATGACGACACATTTGTTGGTGGGGTTCTTTCATTGTGTACTTTGTTATATTTTTATATGCAAAAATGAGAACTTCAACAAACACATAAAGGAAGAAGAACACTGGTTATAATTTAGAACATGATTTTCTCACAATTGAATTCTTGTGCTTTTGAAGTTTAGTCTTCTCTTCTTCAGCTTCATAAGAGAGTCACATGTGCTCACATCTTCCAAATAATTTTACTATCAAAATCATTGTCACTTGTTTTGTAGCTTCATTTGCTATCATGGGGGGGAGAATGGAGTAGCATTTACATGAAAAAGCTAGGAAACGATTTGTAACTTTCACAATTGCAAAAAAAACAACATTTCATTCAATGAAAAAATGGTCAAATGTGTAAGCACAAAGAGTAAATATTTGTAATCATATTAGTTTTATTTACAACTTTGAAAAATATTTTTTACGTTTTAGTTAAGGCATCACAAAGTTATACATTAGCTAAATATTTAGCTCATTCAGATTTAAACCATGGTTTATTTTACATTTTACACTAATTTTTCCCACTAATTCCTTTGCTGGAAAACAGAGAGAACATCTTTAATAAATTTGAGGCAGAATTTATGAGGATATGAACCTGACTGGATGAAAAACTTGCATATGTTCTGTGCCTAATATGTGTGCATGCTCATTCATTTTCTGCCTGACACTTTGCCCTGCTATAAGCGGAGAAGTTTATTTATTCCACCCTGATAAATACACTCTAAAAATAGATTCTTTACACTTAGTTCTGTTTAGAACCTTATTGTCCTGAAGAACCATGTTTTTTGTGCAAATGTGTGTTAGAATGTAAAATGTTTTTCCTGCATTTTTGTTTTATTTAAATCTGTAACTGTTGTGGAGGAAATTTTATTTTCTGTATTATTTGCTTCACTGTTATAGGAAATCTATTTAATGTGTATGTGCAAAACAAGTGTGAGACAAAATGTTATTTTAGCTTCTTAGACGTCCTGGCTTCTTCGCAAAAATGCATCTGGAGGACATAGTTAGGCAGTTTAAATGGACATATATGTGGTATATTCATTATGATTGGATGAGAGCAAAGCATCTGCATTTGATGAAGGTATCAATGTTAAGTTTGGTGTTTCTTCGTTGTTGCAATCTACAGCCAACCCTGAATGACTGTATGAATGTAGACCTTTTCCTGCAGGAAAAATAAATATTCAAAAGACTTTTGTCTCATACCTTTAATAGAAATGGAAAATTGCCACGACACAGTGAAAAAAAAAATCCTTTAAAGCCACCTCATTATTGATTTTCTGGAGCTCAACCATCCAGCTAGTTAGCCTTCAACACATTATTAACCAGTATTTAATTTTCTTCTATAAATGTCATCTTGTAACTGGTTTCATACCAGTCACGACTCTTTTTTTTTTTTTTTTGTAAACCGAATATGTAAGTGTGATCACCTCTGTTCAGCTGATACGTCGCTCCTTTTCTCCACCAAGCAAGTAAGTGACAGATACTGAATTTATGATGCATCCATGGATGTTAAAGGATCTTCATGGAACCATAGATGCCAAAAAAGAACCTTTATTTTTAAGAGGACGTAGTGGCAGATGGTTCATAAACTGCAGTATTTTACTTTTACTATGCATTATCCATTTAATAAATTGTACAAACAGTGACATAAACATGAAAGTCATAATGCACAGTAATAGACAGAATATAAATATTTTAATTTCATGTTGGAATATTTTCTGCATTACTAACGACACATTTGTTGGTGGGATTCTATGATTACATATACTTTCACTTATATTTTTTACCAACAAAAAATGAGAACTTAAACCACAAAAAAAAAAAAAAAAAAAAGAAGAACACTGGTTATAATTTTCTCACAACTGAATGCTTTTGCTGCTTGACAGAGAGAGGAATTATCCTGTAAAGTGGCACTTTATTTATATCAATTTTAATCACGCAGAAGCTTTGCAATGGCTCAACAAAGTTTTCAAATAATCAGCTCCAGCATATTAATAATAATAATAAAAATAGTTGAAACAGCATCTCTCTCTAAATATCATTCACACTGTGTTTTAAAAGTTAAAAAGTCAGTTCACTGCAATCGGTAAAAGTTTTTGAGTTTTCTCTTAATACATTGAACCCTGCGACTGATTTTTTGCCAATCTGTTTTGACCGGAATTGAGGTTTTTTTTTTTAAAGATCTTCTGCAGAATCATTTTTAGATGATTCCTGAACTTTACACCAACAAAAACATAAAACACAGGGTTCAAGCAACAGTGTGTAAAAGCTAACATCCGGCAAGCATAATATGCATATTCTAGACCAATACTTACATCACAGTCTGTGAATGGATAGCCTGTTAAATTTTTTAGGAACATGACAATGTTATATGGAGCCCAGCCAATAAAAAACACCATTGCAATGCAGAATATTAGTCTGACAGTCTTATGTCTCTTATTAGTCCGTGAGTTTGTGATTGTCCGAAGCATTCTGCCATAGCAATAACCCATGATTACAAATGCAGTGAAGAAAAAAGCATTTTGAAAATAAACAATGCCAGATTTCCACTCAACACTGCCATATTCACAGTACAGGTTGTCAGATTCTGTCATGACTTGGCTATGAAGTGAATTAAGCATTGCAACCGTTGCACTGAGGATCCAGACGATAAAAGGAGAAATTGAAAGGCCTCTGCATCTCTCCCAGTCAGACAGAGGATGAACCACTGCCATGTAACGCTGAACGGTCATTAGAGTCAAGAACAACACGCTGCTGTAAAAGCCCACATAGAAGAAGAACTTCACAGCTTTACAGCCAACATCTCCAAAAATCCAACCCCAGATGTAGTACGAGGCCCAAAACGGAAGTCCAAAAGTGAACAGCAGATCTGACACAGCTAAATTAAGGATGAAGACGTTGGTCAGTGATTTGAGACTCTCGTAGAGTGCAAGGATGACCAGAACGAGGATGTTACCGATGCAGCTCAACACAATCACTGCTATGAAAAAGATCGGAATAACAAAGGATCCGACTTTCACCACCACCTCTTTACGACAAAGCTCATCATTATAGTCGGTGTCATATTGAAACGTTGTATTCTCATCAGTCATGTTGTTCTGCAACAGCAAACTATTTCAGTCAGAACAGATCCGGTTTGCCCAGTTCTTTATTCCCTACCAACGTTTTCTGTGGAGAATCAACTCAAACATCAATACAACCTGCCTTTTTACTAAGAGAGAAAAAAAGTTTTATTAATCAATTTATCTAAATTTATTCCAGTGTGAATAACTAAATTAATTTACTAAACATTTAGTTCTTACCTGTTGCTCTTTCCACTGTCAGTTTGCAAGACAAAAAACTAAAAAGAATCAAACCAGAGCAGCTGATAAGAGATGTGGTGAGGTGTTCTTGTTTTGCACTATTTATACTGGAAGAGGAGCTCTTTCTTCCTCTATTTATTTCTTAACACGCCTACATGCATGCACACGCATGACAAGCATGTACACAAAAGACCTTTTGTTTGTTAGACAGATATAGGCTATAAAATTTAGGAAGGCTAATAAAAGATGGAATAGAATAGATATCAAAAAATAGTGGAAGAAATGTTTTTATAAAAATATTCAATGTTATTATTTTACATAATTAAAACAAATAATAATACAATATTATAATGTATGTATAATTTCATGACATCCAGAGAGGGAGACCTACACACCCAACAAAACCCTACTGGCACTTTAGTTCACGTGCCTGGAGATGCTGAAGTTACAGTAAAACACGACTTGGTGGCGCTCAAGCACAAAACGGGCTTGCCGAGCACACATTGTTGATACCTAACGACGAAGAGGAAGTACTGTAAATAGAGTATGTAGTTGAAGGCGGGGCAATTTTTCGCGGACCAATAAAAAAATGATTTCGGCTGTGAAGCCCGCAGTCTCTGGCGGAAATTTCTGTCAATCAAAAATCGTAGCTTAGCAAGCTTGTTTCAGTATGTAAACTATAAGTGGACCTTCTCGGATCCTTACAAAAGCCTAAGTACGTCAGCTTCTTCTTTTCACTTTCAATACACTTATCACGCATTTAACAAACGTCCAGCTGTAACACCTCCATGCTAACTCCAGTCTAAAACCGCGTTTATCCGGAATAAACATTCTGACCTGCCATACTGCGCGTGACTGGCTGTTTACCCTCTGAATTCTTAACTGTATAAGTTAGTTGTTTTATTTAGTCGAACCTATGGTCGTTTTTTTTTTTTAAACCTAGTTTCTATGGCAACAAAAGACGCCGTTCCAAAGAGCGCGTTCCTTTTCATTTGTCAAAGGAACGTGTGAAAGAACACTGATGTTTGTTTACATTTCAAAAACAGCTGTTTCGTTCTAGTGCTGTTGTGTCATGAACAGTACCGTAAACAGTGTAGTTTCTCTCAAAGGTCTTTTATCTGTTCCACTCTGAGCGTTCAGATGTCATGTGTGATCATTTTGTAACTTGATATTTAAAATTCTGGGTAGTCATAACTTATAAACAAACAGTAGACGCAGTGAATGTCATTTGGCTATTTAAGAAGAACTAGTTAAGTTTAAAAGGCCTTAAATGGAAAAATATGTCTATATTTTATCTATCTATCTATACACTTAGGCTAAGTACTGTCAGCAAAGTTGCTGTTATTAGTTCTTAGTATTTTTGTTTCACAGAATCTTCACCAAACCACTGTTTAAACCAGCTGTTAATATAGATTAGAGAAGTTGGTTTGTCTACCTTGTTTTAAATAATTTCAGCAGTTCCTTTATAGTGAAAATATTTTGCTTCTATATCACCAGATATTGTATTTCTGCTTAACAGATGCGTAGTTTACCACAAACATTCAGGACAGCTGGTAGATATCTTTATGTTTTTGAGCGTTCATAGTTGTTTTTGGCCTGCCGGCATTGCTATCACTCTACTACACAATGTTGCACATTGCTTAATTTTAATAAGAAAATAGAGATTTTGGCCTTGACTATCATTATGTGCTAAAGCTTTGGTCATCAACAGAGGGCAATACTGAGATCCTTGTGTGTGGCCTTGTGATTTCAAGCAATGATCCAGATTATAGCGATAGCGATAGCAAAAAAAATCTGAAATATTATTGATCTCTACTACTAGGAAAACAGAGCATTTATACATAGAAACACAAATAAGTATAAACACTAGAAGTGATGCTTTACTACTTCACCCAAAAATGTAAATTTGCTAAAAAAAACTATTCTCTGGTCATCCAAGATGCAGATGAGTTTGTTTCTTCGTGGAACCAAATTTGGAGAAATGTAGCAGTGCATCACTTGCTCACCAATGGATCCTCTGCAGTGAATGATTGCTGACAGATTGAGAGTCCAAACAGCTGATAAAAACATCAATTAATATCCTGTGAAGAAAAAGGCTGCGCATTTGTAATAAACAAATCCATTGTTAAGATGTTTTTTACCTTCCAACCATCACTTCTGGCTAAAATACAAGGCCTCTATCCATAACATTCCCTCCTGTAGTGGAAAAGTCGTCTTGTCGGAATCAGGATAGAAATATGCACAGATCAAGCACCGTTTACAAGCGAAAACAAGTCCAAAACAGCTCAACTATAAACAGATATGTTGGTGGATTTTGATGTTAGAGGACAACATATATCAGTCACTAATATGACTGATATATCATGCTTCTCTATAAATAAATATAATGTGCATATCAAATCTGAGTTATCTTTTGTCACTGTGTTTCTTTCACTCAGCAGATTACGGATGACCTCTTGACCTCGTTGGCAGGAAGCTAGTCAGACCATGGCAGCTGGTGCTGCAGTCGGGGAGGGTCAGATCCAACGGATTATCAGAGATCTGCATGGTACGGATGTGCGTTGGCCTTCATGAGAGAGGCAGAGCTATTGTTTAGAGAGTGAAAAGAGACATGTGGTCCACGGTGGAGCACGTGCAGTTACTGTCCTCAGGGTGTTGGCTTTCAACATGGGGGAAAGAGAAATGCAAAACGAGAGAGACCTGCTTGTCAGAGTTCATCCCTCATGTGTGCCGTTTCAGTTCCTGAGGTGGATGAAAGGCATGTGGAAGACATACAACCAAAAATGGGCCAAAGAAGGAGGAAAAAAAACACTTCCTAAACCCTTAAAAAAATGACTATAAAATTGGGGTTTTGTTGTCTGTAATCATTATTAATAACAGTGTGTTGCTCTGTAATTGTTTTAAAATGTGAATTTACATGTCTTTATGTCATTTTGATTGTCATTCTTGCTTTATACTGATGGTCTTTTCTTACAGATGCTGTTTCAGAACTTGCAAAAGAGTATAAGGAGAACGGCGAGCCCATTACAGATGACAGCTCCAACCTGCACAAGTTCTCCTACAAACTGGAGTACCTGCTTCAGGTCAGAGACATTGACACGGAATAAAGGTGTAAACCGGCTCCCAAAAATTCTTATTTAATTGATTCAGTTCAATTCAATTCAACTATATTTATATAACGCTTTTTACAATACAAATCGTTGCAAAGCAACTTTACAGAAAATTAAGTTTCTACAATATTTAGTAGTAGCTTATCAGTGGTTACTGTCAGTTTATGTGCATATGGCAGAAATGTATGGAAAAATAAATTAAAGATGTAATCAAACAGACAATGAACAAAATTAACAGCATTTATTATATAATGCAATCAAACTTATAGCAAAATTTGGTAGTTTGTATGTTGTTTCAGGGTTAGCATCATCTGAGGTCCTCTGAGGGGTTGGAGTCATCTCTTCTCAGGTGTTCTGGATCCAGACTGAAGCTTGTGTAAATCCTAGTTACCAAAACAGAGAAACAAATAGAGACATAATTAGCGTAGCTGCTGTTCCAGCCAAGTAAAATCAGATATAACTGCAGTCCAAAATTATGAGATGCATTATTTGAATGCTTGACCAAAAGGGTGTGTTTTTAATCTAGATTTAAACAGAGAAAGTGTGTCTGAACCCTGGACATTTTTAGGAAGGCTATTCCAGTTTAGGAAGGCTATTCCAGAGCTTGGGAGCCAAATGCGAAAAAGCTCTAACTCCTTTAGTGGACTTTTCTATCCTAGAAACTACCAAAAGTCCAGCGTTTTGTGACCTTAGGGAGTGTGATGGATGGTAGCGTGGTAGAAGACTAGTTAGGTACACAGGAGCTAAACCATTAAGGGCCTTATAAGTAAGTAATAATATTTTGTAACTGATACAGAACTTAATAGGTAGCTAGTGCAGAGACTGTAAAATTGAGGTAATATGATCATATTTTCTTGACCTGGTAAGGACTCTAGCTGCTGCATTTTGGACTACCTGCTCGTTTATTGAAGATGCAGGACAACCACCTAGCAGTGCATTACAATAGTCCAGTCTAGAGGTCATGAACGCATGAACTAGCTTTTCTGCATCAGAAACAGGTAACATGTTTCGTAGCTTGGCAATGTTTCTAAGATGGAAGAATGCTGTTTTTGTAACATGGAAAATATGATTTTCAAAATTTCAAGTTGCTGTCTAATATAACACCCAGATTTTTGACTGTAGAGGAAGTAACAGTACATCCGTCTAGTTGCAAATTGTAATCTACGAGATTCTGTGTACAGTTTTTTTGGTCCAATAAGTAATATCTCTGTCTTATCCAAATTGAATAGGAGAAAATTATTGGTCATCCAATCTTTTACATTTTTAACACTCTGTTAGCTTAGATAATTTAGAAATTTCATCTGGTCTCGTTGAGATAAATAGTTGAGTTTCATCAGCATAACAGTGGAAACTAATCCCCTATTTTCTAATGATATTACCAAGGGGCAACATCTATATTGAAAATAGCAGAGGACCTAGGACAGATCCTTGTGGCACTCCATATTTTACTGGTGATAAATGAGATGACTCCCCATTTAAATAAACAAAGTGGTAGCGATCTGACAGGTAGGATCTAAACCATCTTAAAGCACGCCCTTGGATAGATGTATGGTTTTGTGTTTGGTCTAGGAGTATTTTTTGATCTATGGTGTAGAACGCAGCACTAAGATCAAGTAAAACTAGCAATGAGATGCAGCCTTGGTCTGACGCAAGAAGCAAGTCATTTGTAATTTTAACAAGTGCAGTTTCTGTGCTATGATGGGGCCTGAAGCCTGAAATTCTTCACAGAGATCATTTTTTGCAGGAAGGAGCACAATTGAGCAGATAAAACTTTTTCTAAAATTTTAGACATAAATGGAAGATTTGAAATGGGTCTGTAATTTGCCAGTTCACTAGGATCTAGTTGTGGTTTCTTAATAAGAGGCTTAATAACCGCCAGCTTGAATGGTTTTGGGATGTGACCTAAAGATAAAGACGAGTTAATAAAATTGAGAAGCGGTTCTTCGGATACAGGTAACAACTCTTTCAGTAATTTAGTGGGTACAGGATCTAATAAAGATGTTGTTGGTTTAGATGCAGTGATAAGTTTATTTAGCTCTTCCTGTCATATAGTTGTAAAGCACTGCAGATTATTTTTGGGTGCGATGGATGAAACTGAAATATTAGACGCTGTAAAATCTACATTTGTTAATGTATTTCTGATGTTACTGTATCTATTTTATCAGTGAAGAAATTCAATTCAAAGTCATTACTATTTAACTGTGAGGGAATATTTAGATCGGGTGGCATCTGGTTATTTGTTAATCTAGCCACTGTGCTAAATAAAAACCTTGGATTGTTTTGGTTGTTTTCTATGAGTTTGTGGATATGCTCGGCCCTGGCAGTTTTTAGAGCCTGTCTATAGCTGGACATACTGTTTTTCCACGCAATTCTAAAAACTTCCAAGTTAGTTTTTCTCCATTTGCACTCAAGACTACGAGTTTCTTTCTTGAGAGAGTGGGTATTACTGTTGTACCATGGCACAGTATGTTTTTCTCTAATCTTTTTCAATTTGATGGGGGCAACAGCTTCTAATGTATTAGAGAAGATAGTGCCCATGTTGCCAGTCATTTTGTCTAGTTCATGTGTATTTATGGGTACACAGAGCAGTTGAGATAAATCAGGCAGGTTATTTGTGAATCTGTCTTTGGTGGCTGGAACAGTAGTTCTGCCTGGACGATAACGCGAAACCATATAGTTAATATCAGTTATACGCAGAATGCATGATACAAGGAAATGGTCAGTAACATCATCACTTTGAGGTACGATATCTATATCAGTAAGATCGATTCCATGCGATATAATTAAATCTAGTGTATGATTAAAATGATGAGTGGGCCCAGTGACATTTTGCTTTACTCCAAAACAGTTTATTAGGTCAGTAAACGCAAGTCCTAATGCATCATTTGTATTATCAATGTGAATGTTAAAATCTCCGACAATTAGTGCTTTATCAGCGGTAACCAACAGGTCTGAGAGTAAATCTGCAAATTCCTATAGGAATTCTGTATGTGGCCCTGGTGGTCTATACACAGTAGCCAGAGAAAGAGATACAATAGATTTCTTTTGCATATCTGACAGTGTAACATTAAGCAGAAGTATTTTGAATGATTTAAACCTGTATCCTGTTTTCTGGGTAACATTGATAATATCCCTATATATTGATGCAACACCTCCCCCACGACCAGTCTGATGGGGCTCATGCTTATAACAGTAGTTTGGTGGAGTAGATTCATTTAGACCAATATATTAATTTGGTTTTAGCCAGGTTTCAGTCAAGCAGAGTACATCAAAACTATTATCTGTAATCATTTCATTTACAATAACTGCTTTGGGTGTGAGTGATCTAATGTTGAAAATTAGAACTTTAAGAATTGTTTTTTTTATTTTTTATTTGACATTTTTCTGTTTTTTTCTAGATTTTTTCTAGATCCTACATTAAATTTATATTTTGATCTCAATATTCGGGGAACAGACACAGTTTTAATAGATTGGACAGCGCAAGTACTTCTATCATTTAACAACAAGAACAAAAGCCATCATAGATATTTGAGAATTGCCTTACTAGTCATATGGAGCGTAGAGTCCTGGAGATGTTGTCCGACAGGAGTTCTGCTCCGACTCTGCTGGGGTACAGGCCTAGAACGCTCCCAGAAAAGATTCCAATTATTAATAAAGAGCAGTTTCTGTTCTTTACACCATGACAATAACCATTAATTTAAAGCAAAAATCTCGTCGATACGTGAGGAGCGGTCCTGATATGATTGCTCAAAGTAGTTAGAAATGCATATGATTGCATCGTATTTGTTGTGTAAATTCTCTGGCAGCCTGTCCAACAAAACAGTATTGCATACTCACCAGCCAATCAACCATTGTGCTAAAACAAGGATTTTAAACTTTACTGTTTTGTGCGGGTTTACTAGAATAAGGAATCAAGATACACTTGAGATGCAAATGTAAAATTATGTCTTAGAAAACTTAAACAAAGCTAGTACAATAATTGGCTAATGGGCTATGAAATATGTTTTCCCTTTAAATTAGTTTGTTTTGTATGGTGGCCGAGAGAGCTCAACGCATACAACTTAAGAAAACACATGCAAATAGAAAAGGCATGACAGGTTTTAATCATGAACCCACTTCAAAAATTTGGCTTATTATTTTATGTAATTTGCTTCTCAAGTAAATATAACTTGATATAATCTTTAGATATTTGCACTGGAAAACACACACACACACAAATGCTGAGGAAGAACATACATTTTTGGAGTTCGATCAGGAGGTACAGTAAAAGTTATTTTCATATTCTAGTGGTTGGGAGAAGAGCTAATCATACCTTTAGTTTTTTTTTTTTTCCTTGGTTCGGTTCGGTTGGAAGTTTTAATACAACTCATAATCTTTGTAAAAATTTACATTTTGAGAACATATTGACCTATTATGTTCCCTTTAATTTATTCCTTAAAATTTCTTTACTTAGTCTTCAAAAGGTCTAAAAGTTTTACACATACCTTCATAAAACCTGCAGAAACCCTGTTATGAAGCAGTGAAATTACACTTATTCTGAGATTTGGCAGCAAATGTGGTTTATTTGTATTTCTGGTGCTTTATTTTTGTGTTTTATCAACATGCAGTGACAGACTGATGAATTTAGTCATATAATGGGAAACTCTCGCTTTGATTAAACCCAACTGTAAGTGATCACAGGGGATGCATGTTAATATCAGGTGTAAATGACATAAATGACAACTGTCTCTGCCGACCACTTGGGATCTGATCATCCGTGACGGATGCTAATACCAGGTGTGAAGCAGGCCGTATGAATGCACTCAAAAGACCTAATCGTGCAAGATGAGATCTCACGCTGTCCCAAAAGGACTTGAAACTTTTTCATTTAAACTTCTTTGAGCCTGCTTTTAAGATGTTTCTCAGTCATTTATCTGAAGTGTTATGTTATTGTTATGTTGCTCAGTTCGACCAGAAGGAGAAAACAACATTTCTGGGATCCAGAAAAGACTACTGGGATTATTTCAGCGACTGCCTGGCCAAAATCAGAGGAGCAAACGATGGAATCCGCTTTGTTAAATCAATTCCAGAGGTTAATATCTATCTCATTCACTTCCAACATGCATCTGAGGAGTATGTTCCTGTGTGACATGCTAAATATTTTTTTATTTTTGTTATAACAAAATAATTTATAATAATAATAACAATAATGTAGGTGTATGAAAAATATAAAAATATGTAATATACATTTTATATTACTGTATAATATGTACATTTGATAGATTAATGCAATAATGATAATATTATATTTATAAATATTCATTTATAAACAAGAAATACTTTAAACTTTATTTAAAGCTCCTTCAAAAGTAGCCTCTCGGAGCACTTTACATAGTAAAAACAGCAATGTTAACAATAAAAACATTACAAACTAATGCAAATGCATAAACGTATTATTCACATTCACTTATCAACATTAATAATAATAACTAACTAACAATACTACTAATGTGACTAATATTTTATTATTCATTTATAATAATAATAATACTTGGTAAGTGTTAGCCACCCTTTCTTTTTTTATTATGTGTTGTATTGCTGGACATCTCTTACCAAAGCATGTCCGTAGACACGCACCTTTTGTTTAAACAAACCTTCCTATCAGATTTGTACAGTTCTGTTTTCTCACTGAAATACAAGAGATTTTAATGATACTATTGTTTAGGTTGTTCCTTGTCTGCCCGCATTGTACGCTGATCTAAATGCCATGTTCTTTTTAAAAGTGCCACTTCCACATGAACCCTGTTTGATATTGTCCACAGTCAGATTTGTTTTGTATTGTCTTGACACTGATCTCTGCTACACTGGTGACCAACTTCCTGGTGTTGTGGTGTGGTCAGTTTCGGTGGCATATACGCTGAATTTTGGGAATTAAATTTGATTTACAGAGGTAAATTATTCAGCTTTGACTGGTTACTGGTAGTAGTCTGTGTGTCTGTATGCATGTATAAATATGTGTATTTAAATATGCCACACAGAAAAAATCAAGCATCCATCAATTTAAAAGAAAAACATGCTGTCAATTAATAAGCTTTAACAATATTAAAAGTCATTCGCCTTAAATTTTAAGCAACCACCCAAAACATCCTAGCAATCACTTGCAACTACCTTGAAAAATGTCCAAAAAAACAACTATTTTATCTATTGTCATTCAAATTTTAATTGTGTCTGATATGTTTTGGAACTCTGCAGATACTTGTGGCAGTGAAAGCTTTGATCTTTTTCTCTCTTAGCTGAAGACGTCTCTGGGTAAAGGCAGAGCATTTATCCGTTACTCACTTGTGCATCAGCGGCTGGCTGACACACTCCAGCAGTGCCTCATGAACCACAGGGTCACCAGGTAACACTTCACCGTCACCTCACCTGTCATGCTACCCATCTTTCTTAAGAAACATAGAATTTAGTATTCAGACCCTTAGTCAAGTCTTTGATTGTTTGAATTCCAAATATTACATTGAAATGGCCTTTTGATATTATTAAATATTTATTATTATTATTTTTTTTTTAATGAAGACAATGAAATGTGTGTCAGTGCAATGTTTCTACATGTATGTGTATGAAAAATAATTAATATAATATGGATTTTATATTAATGCAGTATTTGTTAAAAGTTTGGAAACATTACGATTTTAACATGTTTTTGATGAAGTCTCTTATGCTCACCAAGGCTGCATATATGTTTTCAAAAATACATGTTTTCAAATAACTTTTTGTAATTCAACATTTGTATGCCAAAGTTTAGCAAACACACAAAATGTTTTCATGCAGCATTTCTGTGATAATGGAGAAATTACACCTGAAAGAGGTTGTGCCATTAGCGTAGATGCATGATTATTCATGCTGATGTCCTTGTTCACCATCTAAACCAAAAAAGGTGAAAACTTGTGTATAAGCTGCCATTTCCGCCTGTTCTATTTTAACAACACAAAGTTTAATTCAGTAGAAACAATACTGAGTGCGCTTCCCTTGCAGAGTTTTACTTCTTTAAATTGGCTTCCCTCTTTAAAGAAAACACCTTTACTTTTTACTCCAGGTTTATGGGTCTGTGCTATGCATGTGTGTACAAACTTAATATATAATAACAATAATGTCTTACTGCAGACCTTTCTGCATGCTGTTTGTATTTGCATGTAGGTACATAAATTTAGCAAACTAAGTTATCCAAGAACTGTCACAAACTGTTGTGCAAGAGGTTGTTTTAAGTTACATTAGCTTATACACTGCCGTTCAAAAGTTTGGGATCAGTAAGACTTGTAATGTTTTATAAAGAAGTCTCTTATGCTTATCAAGCCTGCATTTATTTGATCAAAAATATAGAAAAAAACAGTAATCTTGCAAAATGTTACTACAATATAAAATAATGGTTTCTATTTTAATATCCTTTAAAATATAATTTATTTCTGTGATGCAAACCTGAATTTCCATCAGCCATTACTCCAGTATAAAGTGTCACATGATCCTTAAGAAATCATTCTAATATGCTGATTTATTATTAGAATGATCAATGTTGGCAACAGTTGTGCTGCCAAATATTTTTTTGGAAACTGTGATACTTTTTTCCGGATTCTTTGATGAATAAAATGTTAAAAAGAACAGCATTTATTCAAAATATAAATCTTTTCTAACAATATAAATCTTTGCTATCACTTCTTATTAATTTAACACATCCTTGCCAAAAAATAATTGAGTTTATTTATTGAATAAAAAGAAAGAGTATGAATTGGTTGTGTGTATTTTTTGAAAATGTTTCTGTTTTGTGTATTTTTGGAAAAGTTTTATTTTTTTAATGTTTGAATTTCTTTCAAAAAAAAAAATTAGTGTGTATTGTTAGAAAAGATTTCTATTTTTGACAGAATAAATTAAATTTTAATGTCTTTAAAATAGAAAAACATAATTATAAGTAATAATTAAAATCATTTTTTTCTGATCAAATAAAAGCTTTTGAACGGTTGAGCAGAAGAAACTCCTGTAAAAAAAAAAAAATAATTAAAATTGTTCTGATTCCAAACTTTTGAACGGTAGTGTATATATGAATATACATTTTGAAATGCTTTTGAAATACTGTAGTTTGGATTCCTGCGGGTCTTAAAAGGGTCTTAAACAGTCATCTTTCCTTTTAAGGCCTTAACATTTTTTAAATCAGAGCAGAAAGTCTACCTCAGTATTTTTTTTCCCAGTACAAATATCCCAATATGAGGTCTTGTTTTTTGAGAAAGAAATTAAACAAAATAAATTGATCTTTGATTTTGCTTCTCAAATAAATGCATTTTTATTTTCACTTTCATACTGGGAAACAAGAAACAAATTATGATGAAGAAAACCTTTTTTTTTTCTTGCTGTGTGATCAGAAGGTAGTCTTAACACTATTTCCATATTCTAGTTGTATTCAAGGTTAAGTTTTTTGTAAAATAATTAAAAAGTAATGAAGATGTTTTGGAAGCTTTATTTTCAAACTTTGAAGCATTGCTAATATAAGACATTTACACTAGAAAACATATTGATGTGTTGCATTCATTTTATTCCTTAAATTTTCTTTACTTGGTCTTAAAAAGTCTTACATTTACTTTCATAAATACCTGCAGAAACCCTGAATGTAATAAGATTTGGAGTGCCATCATTTTTATTTCTTATTGAAGAACTACACTTTGATTTCCAATGCCTTTTTTTTTACTGGTGTTTTTCTGTAGTGACTGGTATAATTCCCGGAGTCCATTTCTGAAACCCCATCTCAGTGTGGACATCATTAATTACCTCTATGAGCTCAATGATGTTCAATTTGATGTGGCATCCAGGGGTCATGACCTTGACTCAGAGTGGCCCACTTTTGCAAGGTAAGAGCAGACTATAAATTTAGCAATTTCTAATATAAATAATAAAACATCAACAGTATATTACTACAAAAACACTGGCACACATATAATACTACAAATTTATGGTCCATTTACCATTTAGTATTTATGATCCATTTGTCATGACTGGAAACAATATGTGTGTGGATGTGTTTGAATTAGCTGATTAATGTTCAATTAACTTAATTTAAAGTTAATTTAAAAAATGTCTCACAGTAGGACACTGGGAATGACAAGCTCCCCCAGTCACATGTGGAAACCACCGAGTCGTAGTTCCAGCATAAACAGTCTGGCCAGTACATACTCACAGGTACCAGCACACCTTTTGAAGGACCCTTGTTGTCATGTATCATATGGTGCTTTTCCACTGCATGGTACGGCTCGGCTCGGCACGTCTAAGTACGGTGCGGCATGGCTTGGCATGGTTTGCATTTCCACCGCAGTTTAGTATCGCTTTAGAGTGGGTGGGATTATTCACATGTCGTTATAGTTGCGCTGCCTCTCCTGCCACGACTCCTAAAAAAAAACTTTCATTCCACGTCGCCCCATCAAGCCCGTGCTGGATCCGCTCCTCTGCTGTCAACGAGAGGAACGTCCGTACTTCTGCAACAGACAACAAAACTTTTTGGTTGTTAAAAAAAGGTGTGCTCATTCAAAATAGTTGCGTTTGATCCTTCGCTGCCTGTGCTGATTTAAATCTAGCGGTTCTTTTGTGTTTGTGTCGCAAGTTCAGTGACGCAGGTAGTGACGATTCTCTCAGGCCAATCTGTGCCAAAAGGAGTTTACACATCACATTTTGGTAAGGGTACGGTTCACTTGAAACCTCAACCGAGGTGGTACTAAAAAAAGTACCAGGTACTGTACCCAGTGGAAAACCCCCCAAAAGTGAACCATACCGATCCATACCGTGCCGTACCATGCAGTGGAAAAGCGCAAATTCTAAAATTAGAAACACTTACACTATTGTTTTATGTTTGTATCAAATCTGCTCTGATTCAAGCAATCTCTCTTTCTTTCGTTCTACGTATATTCCCTCTCACAAAATTTCTTTCAAACATTGTAGCAGGCCCATGAGTTCCCTGGGAGTCCAGACTTTGGACCTGGGCTTCTATCAGACATGTCTGTCCAAAACTCCAGTGGACTAAATGATTCTTCCATCAGTGCTATAGATGAACTCCGTCTGGAGTTGGACCAGTCTGAATTAAAGCAAAGAGAGCTCCTCGACCAGGTTCAGCAGTTTGGCAGAGAGGCAGGTGAACTCCAGGGGGTTGTGGTAGAACTCCAAAGGCAGCTGGACGTCTCTCTAGCTGCCCAAGGTAACCATCAGGAGCTCAAGCGGAACCTGGAGGTGCTAGCTGAGAGTGAACGAGCACTATCCCATGAGCTGGAGGTCTTAAGGGGACGTGAGTCTATCAGGGAGGCCTCCTATAAGGACCTCCAGGACATGTTGGCAGCAGCAGAACGGAAAAATGAGGAACTGATGGCAAGGCTAGATGGAGTATTGGATGAGAAAGGCCAGAGGGCGGCCAGTGACTTCAACTCCGCCCAGAAGATTCACGAGCTGTTAAATGAATTAAAAGAGGCTGAGAAGGGAAGGATAGATGCTCTGGCAGAAGGAGAAGAGAGGAGGAGGCAGGCAGAACAGCTGGCTGAGAAAAACAGAATAAAGGATCAAGCACTTAAAGAGGCTGAGGTGAAAATGGCAGATTGGATGGAAAAGGGTGAGCAACTGCAAACCAGGGCAGAAGAGCACCGTAATGTCATGGACAAACTTCAAGGGGCACTTGCAGTGCGAGAGAAGGAGACCAGCAACCTGCAAAAGCAACTGCAAGATCTCCAGCACTCTCATGAAACTATGGAAAAGCAGGCCAAAGTGAAGCGGAAGGAAATGCAAGAGGATAAAGAAGAGCTTGAGAAGAAGGTGAGTGGCCTGGAAGAGCAGTTGCAAACATTACGGACACAGCTGAAGGCTAAGGAGTCCAATCTTCTCTCCAGTATCAAGAGAGTCCAGTATTTGGAGAAGGAATCAGAGAAGCTTAAAAGTGACAAACAGAATCTGAGAGAAACCATATCTGAACTTGAGAACAGCACCAAAGAGCAGGGCAAAAAGATTGAGGAATACAAAGATAGCTGTGGCAAGCTAATGGAGCAAAACAGCAAGCTCCTCCAGTTGGTGAACAAGAATGAAGAGACCAAGAAGGTGTTGCTTGAAAACAAATCTTCCCTGGAGAGTGAGCTGGCTGCATTGAAGGCCTCAGAGAAGCAGTTGCGTGCACAAATTGATGATGCTAAAGTTACTGTGGATGAAAGAGAGCAGCGGCTCAGAGAGGAGAACAGAAGTCTGGATGAAAGGCTGCATAAGGCCAACATGCAGTTGGAGGAATCCGAAAGTTCAATTCACCAGCTGAAACTGGAGAACAAGGACCTCATGGAGGTTCAGGTGACTCTTAGAGCGTCTCTCGCAGCCATGCAGGAGGAGATACGCAACATCAACAGCCAGATTGCTGAACTTGAGAAAAGTCTTGGAGCTGTGAGATGCAATGAGGCACACCTGACGGCACAGCTTAAAGATAAGGATTCCCAAATGGAGGATCGGGAGAAGCTCTGTGAGGAGCTCCAGGGAAGGGTGGAAGAACTTGAAGGTCATGAGAGGGATTTGGAAATGGAGAAGACAAAGGCAGAAAGAGCCTTAGTTAAACAAACAGAAATGATTAAGACTCTTGAGGCCCAGAGGACAGCTGTGGAGAAGGTCCAACTTGAGCAGAGTGCATGCCATGCTAAAGAGACCCAAGAAATGGCCTCAAAATTCACTCTCCTGGAAGATCAGATGGGACTGAGTGTGAAAGAGGTTTCTAGGCTTCAAGAGGAGGTGCTCGATCTCAGGGCTAAACTTTACAGTGCTGTGGAGGAAAAGGACAAGACCCAAGCAAAGCTGGAGGTCACCGAGGCTTCCTGTGCAGAACTACGAACCTTGACTGAGCAGTTGAAGAAGCAGGCAGAGGAACAGAATCGACTGCATGTGAAAGAGCTGCTGCAGTCTAGCGAACGGGTAGATGCCATAGCTTTGCAACTGAATCGGGAGACGTCTACATGCAAGAAAACAACTGCAGAACTCACTTCAGTCCAAGAGGAGCTGGCAGAGCTCAAGGCCCAGAATGAAAGGTTGGTTTTGGAGAATGCTGAGACCAGAGAGGGTCTCCATAGGGTCAACACAGAAATGGCAGAGTTGGGAATGACAATTTGCAAGCTCACGGCAGAACGGGAAGAGGCACGGGAGCAATGGGCTGCCGAAGCTGCTCGGATCCAGGAACTTCAACAGCAGGGAGTAAAGGAAACGGAGCGACTTAATGCTAGCTTGGTGGCTCTTCACCAAGAAAACTCTAGTCTACAAGAAGAGCTCCAGCAGACGGATAAACTTTCAGAAACTGTGCTGGAACTAAAGGAGATGCTGGACAAAACCGAGGGTGAACGGGACGCTGCTCGTGAAGAGATCGCCACAGTGAAATTTCAGATGAGCACGGAGAGTATGACTTTAAAAAACCAGATAAAGGTAAAATGATTTCAGAATCATCATCACTTCAAATCTATTCTGTCAAATACTTGTGCTGTGTTCATATCATGGTAAAATTACCATAATTACAAGTAGACAACTCTACTCTTTACAAGCTTTCTGAAATAATTTGTTTCTATGGAAACACTAATAATGCAAAATGCATTATTGAAGAAATCTAAAACAGAAATACGTGATGTATATATATCTATCACAGCCTTGTTGGTTGTTTTTACATGTCACACAGTCAAGTGAGAAAAACTGGTCATGAATCAGGTTCATGTGACTTTTGTGATGTTTTATCTAATTTACTTTGTGATTCACAGAAATCCAAGTACTTTTTATGTAAAATAGTGACCATTTTAGTATTACAAATATTTTCCTTTATTAAATACATTATGTATTTTTTCTTGATATAGGCCTAATTAGTATTTGTTTTTTAACCTAGAGCCTTAATGAAGAGATTAAGGGTTTGAAAACTCAGCTAGACCTGGAGTTGAAGAAGACATCTGAGCTGGAGGCCAAATTATCCGAGTTAGAGGTATGCAAATGTTGAGCCAGGTGAGGCCAGACAAACAGCATCACTTTTAATACTTCTATTTAATTGATCTACATGATCATCAGATACTTTTTGCATACCAGCATGTGAATGATTATTATTATTCATCTCTGTTGGCTGATAACACTGGTATTCGTAGGTGATGAATGTCTGATCTCCCGCTCCTCTTTTTGTTCTTGTTGATTGGAGACCCACTGTGCCAGACAGTGGAACAGAAGACAAGAGATTGGGGTTAATTGCCAGACAGTGATGAATAATTTGCTTCTCATTAAGTCTATAATTAGGAACAGTGCATACTGTTACCTGCAGATATTTGTCAATTAGAGTATAAGTGCCACTGTAATTATTTTTAATGTTAGTTGCAGATATTTGTCAATTAGAAATAATATAATATATATAAGTGCCACTGTAATTATTTTCAAAAAAAAAAAAAATAATAATAATTTTATATATATATATTTTGCTCTGTTATTTTATTTTTGATATATGTTGTGTTAGATGTATATTTTTAATTTGTTTTTTTTGGTAAAACCATGATGCTGAATTATACCATGTTCATGCACCGAGGTATTTAAAAGAATACCACAAAACAAGGTATTCCCTCATGAAAAGCAGTACTGTGGTATTGTAGTGATTTTAGAAAGTAATACTGTTGTGCCTTGAAATGACCATGGTAGTGAAATGTATCTACATGGTGCTTTCAGGAATACCATGATACTACCAAAATACAATGATAGTACCATATTACAAACAACTATAATAGAACCATATAATTTTTTGTAAGTGTTATCATGGTACATGTCCAAAATAGATTAGTTATGGTACATTTCTTAATGTTAACACATTGTTAAATGCTGTAATTTTGATAATACAATAATGCATTTTTTATTATATTCCTTGGATAAGATGAAAATCAAGATAAAATAACTGTACAGTGTCAGTGTATGCAAATGTTTGATGTTTCTGTGTACAGATTATGTTCATGCATTTGGCTGTTTGTTTGTGCTTTTAGGCAGTAAATATTGAATACTCTCATCTGATTGAGGAGAAAGACTCTCACATCACTGACTTTGAGTCTCGGCTGCGTGAGAGAGAGTGTGAGACACAGCAACTGCAAGAAAGTATATCAAGGTGAGCATTCAAAAACACAATAAAAGGGTTAATGCAGTACAGATAATTGATCTGCATGTGTAAAAGCCATCACTAATGGATTTCCAAATGGATCTTCATGAGGATTTCTTGGACTCTGGAAGAGATTAATTTGAGTAATTAGTTAGGTTATATTTGTATGGATTATTATGAGCTTGTATTTTCTTTTTCTTTCTCCCTTAGTACCAAAGAGGCTCTTAGTGAGGTACAGAAAGAGAGGGAAGAACTGAAGCAGAAATTGGATCAAGTGTTGACAGAGACTCAGAATCAGCATCTCCGGATGTCTGCTGAGCTGGAGGATCTGGGCCAAACCAAAGTAAACCTGGAGGAACGGCTCATCGAACTTATCAGGTCCGTATATATCCTTCAGGGTTAACTTCTTTTTCCTTACCTAAAAACAAGGTTATTTCATTGTTTATAATTAGCTGGCGTGTTTCATGATTATAGGTTAGGTTTTAACTTAATCCAGTTTTTCTAACATGTCTAGTCATGTTCGTAAAGCTCTGTCACACCACACAATGCATTTCAGTGCATTTCTATGCACCTATTCATACTGAGAATGATTCATTTCATTCATTCATGTGGTGTAAATAGATTTGGTACAAAAATCATGATTAAGTTTACTTTTTGAAAATTCTTTAAATAGTTTTAAATAGTTTATAATTTTCTTTTTTTTTTTTGTTCTTTTAAAAGTTAAAGGGATAGATCACCCAAAAATTAAAATTCTGTCATCATTTACTCACCCTCATGTCGTTCCAAACCTGTATGAGTTGCTTTCTTATGTTGAACATAAAAGAAGGTATTTTGAAGATTGCTGGGAATCAAACAGTTGGTGGTCCATAGTATTTTTTTTCCTACTATGGAAGTCAATGGTAACCACCAACTGTTTGAGTAAATGATGACAGAATTTTCATTTTTGGGTGAACTATCCCTTTAAGGTATCAAAATCATTGGATGATTTTTGTAGGAGATTCTTTTGGTATATCTTTTAGATTTTTTTTTTTTAAATAGTTTTTGAAATGAAAATGACTGGATGATTTTTGTAGGAAAATGAAAACTTTTTTTTTCTCTCTCTTGATGCAAGCACCTCAATTTCTTTTACTACTTCATCTTGTATGTCATCTTGTGCTACTTGAAATAAAAAGCTCCGGTCACGCTTCAGAGAAGAGAAACTAAAAAAAGACTAAAAACTATTTTACAGATGAAGCTACTTGTATTCTCAGTGAGATGTTAAGAATAACTGATAATGGTGGTGTTCAGTGTCTGTATATCAAAATACAACAAGCACAAATAAAAGCAGGTCAAGACCCCATTCTCATCTGCTAGATTGTTTTAACTCAAACAGATGTTTGTTTTTTGCTCTTTTTAAGTGCATGGCTTATTGAATTCTCATGGTTTGTAAGTTAATTCACTTTAATTCTCAATGCAAAACAAAACTAAAATGCAAATGTCTAGAGAGCCAGACAGCTGAGATGAGAACACATCGGAACAAAAATAAAGGTGCTGCTACCACAAAGGTGTCTGAGATATTCAGGAACTCACATAAGCATTTATTTTTTGATGAAATATGCAGTTCTGTGTGAATAATATTATTCACATAATCAAACAGCAGCAGACGTTATAAAACTCTATCCTTGACAGGAAAAGGAAATGAACCATGAAAGGTGCTTTAAGACATTGAAGACCCCAAGAGACAAAAGAGAACCAAAGAGAGTTCTTTGAGAGTCTTTGTTTCTCATCTCCTCCTTTCTATCTGTGTTTCAGGGATAAGGATGCTCTGTGGCAGAAATCGGATGCTCTGGAGTTCGAGCAGAAGCTGAGAGCGGAGGAGCAGTGGTGGCTGGTCGATAAAGAGGCCACACATTGTCTGGGCTGCCAGGGCCAGTTCACGTGGTGGCTGCGGCGCCATCACTGCAGGTGGCCAATCTCAATAACACCCTCTCTGATCTCAAGTTAGAAGTGCAGCGAAATGCAAAAAACTGCAGAAAATAAATGTATGAATATTAATGTTAAGGGAAGTAGAAGTATTGTACACATCTTTTGAAGAAAGGCTCGGAAAGATTTAGCAATCACATCACGGTAGTTTAGCACACAGTGCCAAAGTTGTTGTTGTGAAATGTTTTGCTGGAAAAATGGAAATTTTTTCATTTGAAAGTGTGTATTGTAAAAAGCATGTTGAATAATACCAAAATATTCTTACATTTTTACATATATACATACTCCAAAGTGAGATTTGAGTGTCCAAATCCTTTTTGTTGTGTCTGTATGTGCAGGTTTAGCACTGGAGGAATTTAAATTGAATCATTGTCTTTTTCTGGGCAAACACAACACATTTTTGGCTGTTTGCTTTGCTACCTGATCTGCATAATGACTTTAGTCAATCTAGCTGAAACAATGCAGACAAAACATGCAAATAAACACCATCACTGAGAGTAATTCATTCTTAGTCAATCCTCACCTCAGGTCTTTTAGACACATCCTGAGGTTTTATTGCAATTCTTTGAGTACATTAAAGGAATAGTTCACCCCAGAAATAAAAATTCACCCTCAGGCAGTCCAAGATATAGACAAGTTTGTTTCTTCATCAGAAGAGCAGATTTGGAGAAATGTAGCATTACATCACTTGCGTACCAATGGATGCTCTGCAGTGAATGGGTGCCGTTAGAATGAGAGTCTAAACAGCTGATAAAAACATTACAATAAACAACACCAATCCAGTCCATCAACTAACCTCTGGTGAAGTGAAAACCTGCATGTTTGTAAGAAACAAATACATCATTACAATGTTTTTAACATGTATTAATCCTCTATCATAATATCGCTTTGTCCAGTGAAAAAGTCGTCTCGTCTGAATCAGGAGAGAAATGACCAAAACAACAATCCAAAACAGTTCTAAACCAATATGTCAGTGGATTTTGATGTGAAAGGACAACAGGGCATTGGACTTTTTCACTGAAGGAAGCATTATTATTATTATTATTATTATTATTATTATTATTATGGGCTTTATTTTGTCCAGAAGCGATGGTTTAATGTTAAAACGCTTTAACAATGGATTTTTTTTCTTACATACACACAGCTTTTCACTTCATAAGACATTAATTGATGGACTGGAGTGGTGTGGATTACTTGTGGATTATTGTGATGTTTTTATCAGCTGTTGGGACTCTTTTTCTGACGGCACCCATTCACTGCAGAGGATCCATTGGTGAACAAGTGATGGTGATGAAGAAACAAAATCTACATCTTGGTCTGAGGGTATATTTTCAGTGAATTTTCATTTTGGGCAAACTGTTTTCAGTAATTACGGATTAGATTACATTTCTGCATTATGTATAAATTTAATATAATTCATATTTTAAGACCTGATAACTATTTACACTGAGTCTGAAATTTTCATCAACAGCAACAAAAAATATTTGGACACCTAAATTGACTTTAAAAAAAAGTTAATCATAGTACAATATTTTAGACTGTATATAAAGAACTTTACTGATGCATTGTTTGGTCTAAAAATATGTTGTTGTTTTTTTTGTGCCAAATATGCTGACTTTTGTTATACTGTGTTCTTGGCAGGTTGTGTGGCCGTATCTTCTGTTACTACTGCAGCAATAATTTTGTGATGACAAAAAACTCAAAGAAGGAGCGCTGCTGCCGAGAGTGCTACATGCAGCACAACGCTGTGGTGGAAAGATTCACAAAAGCCGAACTCAACAGCTCATCAGAGAATCAACCACCGCCTCTTGCAAATGCTGCCAGTCAGCCACCACCACCCTATATACCCACACCAAGAGTTACAGGTACAGATGCAGCCAAAAATCCTAAAAATAATTAAGAGTTGATTGCACATGAATGCCACCTGAAAAGTTGTAATTATGTACGTTAACTATGTAGTTTTGTTTGAATGCATTTTGTTTATGAAGAGTAGCCAGAAAACACGACTCATTTAGCTGATTCATGAAGACACACCTGTGCAATTAACTTTAGTGCTAAAAAGCTCTCTGCCTCTTGACAGAGAAAAAAAGAGATATTTGAATTGTCAATTTTATTCTTTATTATATTATAGTTTCTGTCTTGCACGTAGGAACTTCTCAGGAGGTCTTGAATGTAAAATTACTTTAGTAGGTATTCTTTACGTTTTAAATTTAGGAAACTTTTTCCATTTAAGAGCACCTCAAAATTCCCATAGCAAGCATCAAAGTTACTTTTCTTTCCTTTAAACTCTCTACATAAGTACTGATAAAAAAGGTGCTGTCACCATTGAGTGGGTTTTTCATTCTGAGTGTGTGACTACAGCAGCACATATTGAAAGAACCTTCAAGTGCTTAAATGTAGTCTTCTGCCTGGCATTCATCTTTTGTGTCTGAGGATTGTCTTTATGAATGGATTGAATGGCCAGGAAGTGCATTCCTGAATGCTAAAAGAGCAGAATTTTGCTACAGAGAGCTTTGTGATCATAATTGACAGGTGGAATGTCACAAATATGTCTTGACTCTAACAAGCAGTCCTGTCATTAATTTTTGGGACAGTAAATATTGCTTGTTAATAAATTTATCTATATATTTTTTCTCAAGGAGGTGTCTGATGGTTCAAAAAGCCAGATACTGTACAATAAAAATTCTGACATTTTTACTAAAGAAAGGATAAGTGTTCAAATCCTGTTGATTACAAGGTTTGATACCTGACATGCATATAGAAATCAGCCCCAGCAATCTCTAGATATTTTCAAAAATCAATATACAGTCATTGCAGACTGTGATTGCACCAGCACTGAGAAAATTAAAGGACCATGTGACAGCGCCAACTATGTATCATCAGTAATTCAAACCTGGATAAAGATACTTAAAAACATCAGTGAATTTATAGCCACCTAGCGTTATTTTAGTATTATTTATATACTGATATAGTATTGTTAATATTTTAAATTAGCTTTTGTTTTTATATTTTCAGATTTCCTTTTCATTTTAAAGTTTTAGTATTTTTCTTTTGTGCATTTTCTTATTTTATTAGTTTTTTTTTTTTTTTTTTTTTTTTTTTTTTTAAGATTTCGATTTAGCTTGAATTGATTTTTATTTCCGTTTTAGTTGTAGTAATTTTAGTACTTCAACTTATTTTCAGTTAGCTGGCGAGGCAGCATTTTTAATTTGACATTTCTCATGGGTGGAGGTCACACTGAGGCTGATAACGCCCCATGTCCTGACTTACAGTTACAGATCCTGGTGAGAAACTGGATGATGGGGTATTTGACATCATAACAGAAGAGGAAGTGAATGAGACTTATGACAGCGACTCCCACACCACAACCGGGTCACAGGAGGAAGAAGGAGATGGAAGGCAAACTGGAGACCTGTAAGAATTTAAAGATGCGCGCACACACAAATAATCCCAGACACCACCACCTTTAAATACACAAATGTTCAAAAAATTGGGTTCAGTAAGATTTTTTAAGAAATCAATACTTTATTCAGCAAGGATGCATTAAATTGATCAAAAGGGACTTCAAAGACATCTGTAGAGTTACTAAAGATTTCTATTTCAAATAAATTCTGTTCTTTTGAACTTTCTATTCATCAGAGAATCCTGAACAAAGAGTGTCACTTCAAAAAAGCAGAACTGTTTTCAACATTGATTAGATAAGAAATGTTTCTTGAGCAGCAAATCAGCATATTAGAATGATTTCTGAAGAATCATGTGACACTGAAGACTGGAGTAATGATGCTTTTTTTTTTTTTTACTGTATTTTTGATCAAACAAATATTACATGCATAAGAGACAGAGGAAAAAAATCTTCCAGATACCAAACTTTTAAACAGTAGTGTACCTTGTGAACTAATCTAGCTTAAAGTGATACTCCACCCTAAAATGAAAATTTTGTCATTAATCACTTACCCCCATGTCGTTCCAAACCCGTAACAGCTTCTTTCATGTTCGGAACACAATTAAAGATATTTTGGATGAAAACCCGGAGGCCTGTGACTGTCCCATAGACTGCCAAGTAAATAACTGTGTCAAGGTCCATAAAAGGTATGAAAGTCGTCGTCAGAATACTCCATCTGCCATCAGACGTGCAATCTGGGTTATATGAAGCAACGGGAACACTTTTTGTTATTTTTGTTTCTTTTCTTACGAAAAGTGTTACCTGTTATTTACTTGTCAGTCTGTGGGACAGTCACAGGCCTCCCAGTTTTCATCCAAAATATCTTAAATTGTGTTCTGAAGCTTTTACAGGTTTGGAACGACATGGGGGTACTGTAAATGATTAATGACAAAATTTTCATTTGGCGGGGAGTATCCCTTTAAACTTTAAACCTGGTTTTCAGATATGCTTCTGCCATTTGAATTTAGGTAAAAGTAAACAAAAATAAAAGCTCAGTTTTATGGTGTACGCTGCTTAAGGTGTGTAGTTTTTGCAAATAATGATGCTTTTAGACTTATTATTGCAATAAGGCTATGTGAAAGCCGGCATCTTTTTATTGCAAGACATTTTCCATTCTTTTAACTTTTAAAAAGAATCATAAATGGACTAAATAAGGAACCGTATTTATTAAATGAAAGCATATAAAGAATTGTTCACTTCTATATAAAGTGTGCACACACAAAAAGAAGAGACCATAGACAATGGATGCGCTAAAATGTTCCCATGTCGTCACAATTACACTTAGAATGGTCCAGTTTGTAGCAGTGTTATCAAGATTCCCCAGACTGCATCACCAGGCCTCTGTTTAGAAAATTGTGCTGTGATGCTTCTACAAATAAGTGTTACAGACAGACAGGAAGTCCTGCCGGGAGACTGATTGCAGGGGGGATGATGACTGTCAATTTATGCATTTCATGCCATCTTGCGTGCATTTCCTAACATTTGTCACTCTGAGATGAGCACCTGCCTGGCATATAATTCTACAGCAACCTCAAAAGATCATTTTCCTGTGGGTGAACAAGGTTTCTGTAATTAGATGCACTCCCCAGGAAATGCATAGAGTTTTGATGGAAAGATTTTTATTTTTGATTTATTTATTTTTTGAGTCTTTGTTTTTTCTCTTTTTTTTTTCTTTTATTGTTTGCATCAAACACATCATAATATGTGTGCATGTTAATTACCTTTTATTTTATTTTTTTGCCTCTGTGACTTTAAGAGCTTGATGCATAGACCAGTTTTGCATTTGAAATAAAAATGGTTCTTGCTTGCAAACTTGCTGTTGGGCCAACTTGAGATTTTGGCTGCTTCATCCTTCAATAACAGACTCTCTGCAAAGCTGCTTTACATTGTGGCACAAACCGATAAGTTCACGGTGAAGTGAGCAGGAGTTCCAGAAACATCACACATACACTACTTTTTATGAAAGTAATTTTATTCAGTAAGGATGGATTATATTGATCAAAATTGACAGTGAAGACATTTATAATGTTACTAAAGATTTCTATTTCAAATAAATGCTGTTCTTTTGAACTTTCTATTCATCAAACAATCCTGCAAAAATGTATGACGGTGTTCACAAAAATATTAATCAGCACAACTGTTTTCAACATTGATAATAATCAGAAATGTTTCTTGATCAGCAAATCAGCATATTAGAAGGATCATGTGACACTGAAGACTGGAGTTATGATGCTGGAAATTACATTTGAAAATTTATTCAAATAGAAAACTGTTATCTTAAATTGTAATATTATTCCACAATTACTGTATTTTTGATTAAATAAATGCAACCTTGGTGAGTTAAAGAGACTATCAGAAATCTTACCGACCCCAAATTTTTGAACGGTGGTGTATTTGGGAATTCATGAGTTCAATATTCATATTATTTAATATAATATGTCTGCACAAATTCAGAAGGACTCATTTTTGCAGCTTAGTTTTTGTACTGGGAAGTTTTGAGGTCTGAATGATATGGAATGTTTTCATAGTTCAATGAACTGTTCTTAAAAAAAAAAAAAGTCACATTTTTACATTTTACATTTTTAGTTCATCTTATTATTATTATTATTATTTTTTTTGGACAGTTTAGATATAAGGGAACAGATTTTTCTTTATGACTTTGTCCATCAAGTAAACACATAGCAACCCGTTAACAAGTGTTCAAACCCCTTGTCATAGCAACATCCAGGCAACCATTCCAAACATTCTAACTTCAAAAAATGTTCCGTCTATTTATGGTAGGTTGTTATTATTGTCTTTTACAGTAGCATATCGAGTGACGTGACCCCTGATGAACAGGAAGAGATGGTCCCTACTGTACAGGATGCAGAAATCACCCTCCTCAAGTCAGGAGAACTCACGTTAGTATATGCCTATAGAAAACACACACACACACACACACACTCATACGGCTACACAATTGTTATTTCTGTTGATTGGGTGCATGTCTTTCTGTAGTGCCTCTGTGCCTCTGGATATAGATGAGATTCTTCATTTCGGTGATGGTTCCCGTGAACTGTTTGTCAAGTCCAGTTGCTATAGTGCCATTCCCATCACTGTGGGCGACCGAGGGCCCATCATCAACTGGGTTTTCTCTTCCGAGCCCAAGAGCATCTCCTTCACTGTGGTGTACAGAGAGACACTTGACACACCTGTTGAGCAGGCCAAGGTAACAAACACACACATACATGGCCTTCAACACCTGTTTGGTATGCACGAGTCGACCATCACTAAAGCTGCTCATTGTAAAAGAATTGCCTTGTTAGTGTGACGCTCAGTAGATAGTCTTTTAAAAACTGCTATGCATTTCTGCAGAGTCTCATATAATTTGGTAAAAGGTATCTCTTTGTGTCTTAAAAACTGATTTCTCAGAGCTCAGATCACAGATTTAAATATCGCCCCACTTTTAGTGTTGGGGAGTTATAAATAAATTAAAAGAAATATTCTAATATTATAATTGTCATTATTTTGACTTCCTTCTGTGAAAAAGTAGGATATTTTAATAATCTGGAAAATATCTCAAGAATTTCTTTCCATGAAGTGACCTAAAACCTTTTGCATTGTCTTATTTATATCAAAATAGTATTTAGTTAAATACCATTGTTTCCTGCTAATTTTAAAATAATTTATTGAAAATTCTGGGTTATTATTATTGTATTATTTTAGTTAAATTTAGTGCTATTTTATGTGTGCACTTTAGATGCTTTCATTCTAATTAAGATAATTTTTTTTATGTAAGTTAAATACTAATGAATATTACATGATAAAATCTGCCAGAGCAAAACTCCCTTACTAAGTAGCTCTAATGTAGTTTGTTTTTGGTAACTTGTAGTCAGTGTTGTTTTAATATGTTTTATATGCTGTTTAGTATTTATTAATATTTTGAATTAGCTTTTATATGTATATTTTCAGTTTGCACTTAAATTTCAGTTTGATTTTTGGTAATTTTATGTACTTTTGTCATTTATATTATTTTTTGTTTATTAATTTAATTGTTTTTATGTTTATATTTAAGTTTTATTTTAGTTTTAACATTTCAACTTATTATTATTTTAATTTTAGATTCGGCATTTCAACTTATCTATTTTTAAATTGAAGATTTTTAAGTTTTCATCAAATACTTATATTACTTTATTTAAGCTTTATCCCAATTTGATAAGTTTGACCCAACATTGAGCGCTTTGTTATTTACAGTAAATTAGACTGGGTTTGATAAGTGTATGTTGAATAATAATCAGTTATGATAATGCAAACTGCTGCATGTCTTCACAAACATCACAGACGTTGCATCAGCTTCCATTGTTCCATCCCTTCTGTGTGGCAGTGTCTGAAATGCATCCTTCTTTTCATCTTTTGAATATTTTGAAAGTTATTACTTCTTTGATTGATATGATTACCATGAAGGCATTTTTTTTATTTGTTTGATTATTATTTTTTTTGTTGTTGTTGTTGTTGTTGTTATTACTCTCACACGCTGTAACTCGCATAAAGAGACCATACAGGGCCAGCTGAAAGTCCGCAATCCTGGAGTCTATACACTCGTCTTTGATAACTCATTTTCCAGGTACAGTAACACACGGGTGACATTTATACACTCCAGAGAGCCTTTCAGAGCTTTTGTGCTTCACAGAAAATATCTACTCTTTTGACTGGTAGTATTTTGCTTATGATTACTATAGTGTCGTCATGTTGTGGGCTGTTTTTTTTTGTTGTGTGGTTTTTTTTGGATTCTTGTTGTTGTTATAAGTATTAATTCACCCAACCACAGATTAAGGCCTTAAAAAGGCAGAAAGTCTTAAATTCATAAACCTGTGACGCTATATTACATGCACATTTTGACAAGCTGGGTAAATAAAGATGACCCAGTTAAGACAAATAGATAAATTTCATTCAGTACTGAGAAATATAAAAAAAAGAGAAGAAAAACTTGATTTTAAATTATTTTACAGTATCATACATGCTATGAGTTCTTTATGCATACCATTATTTTATTAGCATCAAACTACTGGAAACGGTATCAGCGCTATTAGCTGCTTACGCACTAAAATTATAATTACTTTTTAAGAAAACAGTACACTGAAAAAAAGATTGGTATAGAAGCAATATTACTTCAGATATTTCTAGTAAATTCCACTAACGATTACAAAGAAACAGCAAGTAACAGATTGAACACAATATGTGACCCTGGACCACAAAACCAGTCACAAGGGTACATTTTTAGAAATAGAGCTTTATAAATCTTCTGAAAGCTGAATAAATAAGCTTTTCATTGATGCACGGTTTATTCGGATCGGACACTATTTGGAATCTGAGGGTGCAAAAAAATCTAAATATTGAGAAAATCACCTTTAAATTTGTCCAAATGAAGTTCTTAGCAATGCATATTACTTATCAAAAATTAAGTTTTAATATATTTATGGTAGGAAACAAAATATATTCATGGAACATGATCTTTACTTAATATCCTGATGATTTTTGGCATAAAAGAAAAATCAATAATTAGGCTCATAGAATGCATTTTTGGCTATTGCTACAAATATACCCGTGCAAGTTGCAACTTGGTTTTGTGGTCTAGGGTCACATATTTTGAAGTAGAAAAACTGAAAAAGTATATATTAGGTTTGTTTTGTTGTTTAGGGTTAATTATTTTCAAAGTAGAAGATTTTGTTTACATAATATATGTGTGGATACTGTTATATTTATTATGTATATTTTACACACACATGCATGTATATATTTAGAAGAATATGTTATGTTTATATATTAAAATATTTTATATAATATATAAAATAAGAATATAAATATATAAATGTAAACATGTAACACATATTTTCTATATAATTTATGTGTGTGTATTTATATATACATAATAAATATAGTAAACAATACATATATTATGTAAAACCAAAAATTTTGGATGTGAATCGGATGTAAATATTTTGGATGTGATTAATCGTGATTAATCATTTGACAGCCCTAGTATATATATTTTTTTTTTATTAATTGGAAGGATGAAATGAAACACTCACTGTTTCTCCTGTGTTTTCTTTTCTACAGATTTCTCTCCAAGAAGGTCAGCTACCACCTGACCATTGAGAAGTCCATCATCTATGATGGAAGTGACTTCCCTTAAATGTGGCTTTGTGGTGTGTAGCGTCCTCGTGTGAACTTGATGTGTTTTATTTGCATCTTGATTCATCTTTGACCTGTTCCTGTGTGCCAAGGGTTTCTGTTTTAGAGTTTTATGGGTTAGAATAGTATTAGTTACAGTATGTTTTATCGCTGATAGCATTCAGGTTATTCACTGTGACCTGTGTTGTGAAGCAGTTTCTACAGCATATGTACTTATTGGAAGATGCTTTTGACGCATTATTATTATTATTATTATAAATTTTTTTTTTGTTGCTTCAGTATTTTAAAATGATTTTACAAACACTACAGATGAATTCAAAGCATCAGTGATACAGGACGATTGATTCTCACACAGATAAATATGCAAAGAATATGAGATGTAGAGGAGTTTGTTTCTTCATAGAAACAGATTTGGAGGAATGTAGCATTCCATCAGTTGCTTGCCAATGAATGCTCTGCAGTGAATGGGTGCCGTCAGAGTCTAAACAGCTGATAAGAACATCACAATAATCCACAATCCACACCACTCCAGTCCATCAGTTAACATCTTGTGAAGTGAAAAGCTACATGTTTGTAAGGAACAAATCATCAGGACATTGACTGCAGAGGATCCATTGGTGAGCAAGTGATGTAAGGCTACATTTCTGCAAATGTGTTCTGATGAAGAACTCATCTACATCTTGGATGACCTAAGTTTTTGAGTGATTTATTCCTTTAAAAATGGCAATTCAGAGAAGTCATTTTAATTTTTAGCTGCATATGACAGAAAATACAATTTAAGATTTTTTTTCTGCAAACAAGACTTGAAAGATATCCAAAAATGGCTACAGTTTGCAAAGATATTACACTATACTTCCACTACAGTTGTCCAGCACGATATTATGTGCTCTGAGTTTACCAAGTACACAGGAAAAGAAAACTTTTTTCCCCGTTAACTGTATTTTGGCTTTTTTTTTTTTTAAAGAAATGCTGCATTAGGTCTTTTTAAAGGAACATGAGGAGAATTTCATACACGGTAAAACTGTATGGTTCACAAAAGCAGTAAGCTGCATATACAACACTCTCTTTTTTTTTTTTTAACTCAAAGCGGAATGCTAAGATGTTGTGTCATGACAGAGTCCTGTAAAAGTATAGCAGTTTTACTGTCTTTTTGTAGTCTCCACCAACTAGGTTAAATTGTCACTGGTAAGACAGCAATATTTATCTACTCACTATTCTTGTGTTATCTAAAGCATTATATATTCACAGTTTATACAGGTAAATATGGCACTTTTTATTTAATCTACTCCGTGCACTATTTTGTATACAATACATTGATTTAAATGGCAGATTAGCACTTGCACAGTCTATTTTTGCAAAATATAAGGCTCAGTTTTTTGATCTTATAAAATTGGTTTACTGATGCTCAGATACACAGTATTTTTGACATGTTAAATTTTTTAATGCCCCCTTTCTGTATATGCATTACTGAATCTTCATCCTGGTAGATCGCCAAACACTAGTAATATGAACACTAAGGCTGTTAAATCTGTCTTGTTTTTGTGTTTGTTTTTAACAGCTTTGAAAAGCAAATATGCAAGACACGCATGTTTATTCAGGTGTTTCACATAAATTTCCGGGTGACAAAGCTGAACTAGACTGCTGCTCTTAAGAAGATCTGTTTATATATTTATATTATATCTCAAGCTGCTTTTTGAACTGTGCAATTTTAAATATTTTCCTAATGGGACTTGCTCTTTTACAGGAGTTTTCAAATTGTATTTTAAATAAACTGATGCATTTTAAATACCTTTTAAAATGGGTTGTTCAGGAAATTGTGAATATTTCATGAATGTAACTGTATTTGATGAGATTTGTGAATCTATGCAATCACAGCGCACTGTTTACAAATTGCAGAACCCTTTAAATGTAATAAAGTTGAATTGGTTCAACATTAAGTGCAACTGCTTCGCTTGTTCATAAACACACTCTTGTCTGTATACATGCACATGATGATAAACAGGCTTTTTTCATTTTTCTGAATAGGCCTAATTGAGTCTGTACTGGAAACATTATGTGGTGTATTGCTCAGATCATTATAGACCCTCTGCTGGTAACTTGGTGGTTTGCATGACATTGTTGGTCATGTGATGTCAACATGAGGGGGCGACCATCTCCATGTAGAATGAAACTGCTTTTTCAGGCAGTGTGCAGTTCACTGGAGTTTTCATCCCAGGTAAGTGTACATTTAATATTATCCAAATATGCTATTAATTGTGAAAGATACCAAATACCAAAAAATACAGAGTACACAATTTTAAGTATTTTAAAAGTACATTAAAAAATGTTTCAGCTGTAGGGAATAAAAAAAATTAAAAAGTTAGTTGCAACTTTTTATGTCAGTTTAGATATAAGGGCGGATTCTGAATTCTTATTAATTGTAAGATATAAAATCGCAATTCTGAGAAGTCAGAATTGTGAAATATAAAGTCACAATTAACTTTATTCCATGTGGGGAAAAAAAATAACAATTTACTTAATAATTAAAAGTGTCTATCTCCCAATCTTGCACACTCAAGAAAAGGTTTTATATACCATAGAACCCTTTTTAAGGGTTCAATCAAAAGAGCTCTTTGAGGTTCTTTGTAGCCAGGAACAAAAGTTCTATATAGAACCCTTTAGGGGTTCCCATCATGGGATCATTTTATGGATTACATTTTTTGTTTTCATTTATTTAATTTAATTTATTCATTTATTTTAAACTGCAAGACAAACTGCTCATATAGATACTTTATCACTAGCAATTTATTACTTAGTGAAACAGTTACAGGAATTAACACAAATCCATGTTTATTTATTCACACTTTTATTTTAATTATGTTTTTCCTCTTAAATTGACTAAATAGCACACTCAGTTTTAAAAATATTGTCCAGCTCAGGCCTGGACAACACGGTAAACCGCCTTTCTTCACTGCTAGTACACATTTACTTATTTTCACCTGATTTTTGTTGCTATAAATGAATGTATTTAGGTTGATTCAGTGATGTTAAGTATTTTAGACTTTAGTTAAGCCAGTTAATTTGGATGTTGCCATTGTGGCAATTATTTTAAAACTAAAACTTGAAAGAGCAGTCACGTGGCCTTAATTTTAAATTTATTTTCTTCAGAATGAAAGTTGTGTCAGTAAAATTGAGGTTAAAACAAATAAAATGTAGTTTTGTGCCAGAAAGTGTTCTTTCTGCTTATATAGAACCTCTTTGGCATAAAGGTATGTTTGAGTTGAGTAAAGAACCCTAGGGTTCTATATAGAACCCCAATGAACCTTTTTTCTAGAGTGCAATTCTGAAAATTATCCTCAGAATTCTGAGTTTAGATCTCAGAGTTGCAAGGGGGAAAAGTTGCAAGATAAAAAAATAGCTTCCATAAAAATAAATACTGTAGTACACCTAAATATGAAATTATCTGCACATGAATTTTCAGTTGAGTTTATACATTACGCAATTTTAATCCAAAGCTTTACAGTTTTAGAGCAAATAGTCTTTGAGGAATATCAGTGCAGCTAAAAACTCAAAACAGGTTCTTGTCTGGTTTGAGGAAAGTAAACCGAGGTGTAAAAAGTGCAATGCACTGGATGCAGCAGAGATGCAGTGGTACTGTGAAAGATGTGCGCGCTCTCCTCTCTCTCTCCTCTGATTGGTCAGATTCAGTCTATAAAGCGTTTGATCCAACTACAGCTGTCAGCGCGCGCTGTGGACCCCGTTGGAGACATGCGCTCGTGTCGCGGGATCCTGTGGTTGACATCTCTTACAACTGTGAGTATGCACAATCATTTATTTAGTCACCACTGAAAATAATAGCGTGCACTGTTTGCAGTGCATATTTGTGTAACAAGCATCTTTATAACTACAGACTTTTGATCGTTTTTTGTGGTCTGGCAAGCTAATTAAATTATTCCGCGTGCTTAGAATGAAGACTGGGCATTGTGTTCCGTATCTCTTGTATTAATTTAACTTTGTATTGTTTTACTAAACATTATTTGGGCTCATTGAGAATATGATCGCAATCAATGTGCTCTTAACAAATTATTGCATTGAATAAAGGTTTCTTTAATTAAGGTGGAGTAGGCGATTTTTTTATCACTAGACTCTGCAAACAGCGAGAGAGAGAGTAAAAGAAAGAAAGAGAGATAGAGACCGACCCGCGCTGTTTGAGCCAATTAATACCTGAACAATCAAAAGGCTCTTTGCCTGTCAATCATTTTACTTGTTAGAGTTTTATGTGAGTATATTGTCTATAATAACCTCGGAGGGCTGTTTTTTTTTCAGCGGACTTTCTTAATAATAATTCATTATTGTGTGGATTAAAGGGAACTCTATAATGAAGCACATTTGGTAAATTGGTGTCCCTTTATTATTGTACATACTGCATAGCAGTCTTTCTACTGATTATTATTTAGGCTATTGTAGGCGAAACAGCGTGCAACGAAAATCATACTGCACATTTTGGGTAACATAGTAGTTGGGATTGCAGGCATAAAACAAATAGCAGTCTAACATTATCAATGTCAATGACCAATCAAATCAAAGAAGGCGGGGCTTAACTGTTTATAAAACTGATATTTCAGTTCAATGCTTCATTTTTTAGCGGTAAACGAGTGCGAGGTAATCTAAAATCTATTTGATTACATTACCAATTAAAATCTTATTCTTGCTCTTTTACTGCGCCCATGTTCAGGTTGAATGTCCAAAATCATGTACTGAGTAGTTAGTTACATTTGCGTTTAAATTTACTTTGCGACTGTTAAAAAGGTCATGACCTGAGAAATCAAAATTCCATTGTAAGTTGTCATAGTACAATAAAAGCATCCTGTAAGAACTCTTTCTCATTAGTCTAAAAACAGCTTATACTGAAGCCAATCTGCAAACGACAGGTTGTGGAATGTGTCATTTTATGACGTAATAGTGTGGCTAAACCCCGCCTCCTGCTTCTACATCACTGCTTGTTTAGCCCCGCCCACCGATTTGTGCACATCGTGTAGCTAAATAACTAGAGAGGCAAACGCAGGTCTACGCAGGAACCAAACGATTAGATGGCTAACGCTTTGCAGTGTCAAGCTGTGGAAATACAGTCTTCCTTCTGATCCCAACATTAGCAAAGAGTGATCAGTGGATGAACTTTTTACCACGGATTCGTTTACAAACAAGGCACAGTTCAGTACAGGATTTTCAGAAAGATTGAAACTAAAAGTCAATGCTGTGTGGAGCATTGGATCCGACCGTAATGTCACGCCACACAAGTGTGAGTAACTGTTTGTATTATGTGGTCACTATTGCTTTGTCTGTTATTACAGCTCGTTTGATATGTACTGAGTATTTATGCATTTTTGACCTAAATCACAGCACTGTCCATCTATTGAGAATGTAAGCTGTCAAACATACACAACTGTAGCCAATCATAGCAGTGGGTGTTTACTTATGAGTCTACAATCCGCCACACCTATTCAAACAGAGCGTTCCTATGAGGGGATCAAAACAGGACAGAAAATAGCCTATTACTTATAAATTATGATGTTTTTTGATGCAAAAATCTTGATAACATTATAAGATTGTGGGGAAGTCGTGGCCTAGTGGTTAGAGAGTTTGACTCCTAACCCTAAGGTTGTGGGTTCGAGTCTCGAGCCAGCAATATCACGACTGAGGTGCCCTTGAGCAAGGCACCGAACCCCCAACTGCTCCCCGGGCGATGCAGCATAAATGGCTGCCCACTGCTCCGGGTGTGTGTTCACGGTGTGTGTGTTCACGGTGTGTGTTCACTGCTGTGTGTGTGCACTTTGAATATGGTCACCATACTTGGCTGTATGTTACGCCACTGTCACTTCCACTTTTACTTTCACTTTAAGTGGACCTCAGAACATAAACCATGCTGTTGCTGTCCCATGACCTTCCTGCATCAGTTGCATCGCTTCACTGTCCTTCTTAAATCCTGTCCCGTGGCCTCATGGGATAGTAAAGTGTCCATAGAATGCTCACTTCAGTACTTTCAGTACTTTTTCGGTACTTTTGTCTACTATTTTTCGAATACTATGAATTCAGACATAACGCTCGACTCACATACTGTTATTTGCATACTATATAGTAGGGAAGTATGCGATTTTGGATGCAGCGATGGTTACCAAGTGTTCCAGTAGTAAAAATGCCATTCATTATCTCTATAAGGAAAATAAAGTTTAGGGATAACTTCTAAACATTTAAAGATGACCTAATGTGAGCTCTGAGGTAGTTAACTGATGCTATATGCTTTTGTTGAAGCCATCACTTTGCATTTATTCAACTTGTTTTAAATAATCAGCTTTAACAGTGGAATCCCCCCTGAAAAAAACACTTTTAGTTTTATGCTGTAAAGAAAATTCCACCAATCAGAGAATTGCAGTGAGGAAATCGTGCCAAACAAGCGCTGAGCTCCGCCCACGCTCATTAATTACCATGTATGACATAATCAAGTCGATCTCCCATGCTCTCAGAACACTTAAATATTTGAATATATATGCATCTTTTGCAATAAAAGGGTATTGTTTCTTTGTATACAATCAACCATTTTAAAAGGATAGTTATATTTTTCTCCATTGTTTTTAATTTGATTATGTCATTTGCATTGGTCCATGGGATTAATTATTTCCCTCATTAAAGCTGTTAAGTACACAGTTTTGACTTTTTTCCGATTCACACATACCCTTCAAATAAAAGTTTGAAACATTGTGATTCACCTTATAGCTGGCTGGTTTGGTTCATAGATTATAGTGCTTTAATGAAGACTTTTTAAAATTTCTATGGGGAAAATGAATGGAAAAAAATACTGGAACCAGCACCGCTGAGAAAGTGTGCAGGCACTGTTACATTCCATACGAACTTGTGTAAAATTTCATTGTTAAGTGTGTTTTGGAGGCATATATAATAACCAGACCGTATCCTTGTTTTCCCACCTGTGGCAGCTAATAAAATTGCAACCCTTCTGATGTCAAGGTTGCTATCTGAAGTCAGGTTAGAATATGTTCTCAGTTTTTTAAGAAAAGAGAAAACGCTCTTTTGTGGAGTGTTAAATTCTCCTTTGTCAGTGTGGATTGGAGAGCGAGTCAGAATGACTTCAGATACAGTTATATTTGGACATGTCTAATTTAACCTTCCTGCAGTAAAGGTTGTCATCTCATCTGTGTTTCACAATGACTTTTAGTTTTGAATTATACATTACGTCTCCAGCAGGAGCTGGGTAATACAGGTGTATGTGAATGTCGTCACCAGGAGAAGGCTTTGAAATGATCTCAGGTTTCTGGCTGTCAGAAATAAGTGAGCTCTCAACTTTCCTCTGGTGCATTTGGTTGTGCACTTGTGCGCCCATTTCCTTGGCAAATGCACTGCAAAACCTCGATATGAAGTAAATGTGGAGGCACAAGCGCCATCTGCGAACTGAACTGGGGACCCTTATTGGAAACGGGGCAGTTAATGGATCTGTGTGCTGTCCTGTAGAATGGAGATTAATGTTCTCCAGGGAGGATGCACAGTATAATAGAGCTCTCTGTAAGCGAGACAGGTGATTTGATATGGTGCAGGTGTTTTTTTTTTTCTAAGTGCCTGTACAAATAAGCATTTTCTTTTTCATTTTCTTTGCTGAAGAACATTAACATTTCAGGCCTTTGTAATTCATCAGTGGAATCAGTAGTTCCGTCTGTGTGACTTTTTCAGATTAGATGTTGCATTCAAAATTTAAAGATTCAAGATATATTTCTAAATATATCCAGGGCATTTGTAGCCTTTCATCAGTACTGGGGCACAAAAAAGTGTGCCCATATTTTGATACAAATGGATATAAATCATTCACAAGCTGCACATTCAATAAAGAGCTGTTTCATTAATGACAAAGGATAGAAGACATTTACAAGTCCTGGACAGCAACCAATCTGGCTTCAAAAGCGGCCACTCAACTGAGACTGCCCTGATCTCGGTTACTGAAGCCCTGCGACTGGCAAGAGCAGCTTCCAAATCCTCAGTACTCATCTTGCTGGACCTGTCTGCTGCTTCTGACACTGTTAATCACCAGATTCTCCTGTCCACCCTCAGAAAGATGGGCATCTCTGGAACCGCACTCCTGTGGTTTAAGTCCTACCTTTCTGATAGATCCTTCAGGGTGTCTTGGAGGGGTGAAGTTTCTAAGTCACAATAACTTGTTTCTGGGGTTCCTCAAGGCTCAGTACTTGGACCACTTCTCTTCTCCATCTACATGACGTCATTAGGATCTGTCATTCAGAAGCATGGCTTTTCTTATCACTGCTACACTGATGACACTCAACTCTACTTCTCATTCCAACCAGATTATCTGATGGTAGTTGCTCGCATTTCAGCCTGTCTGAGTGACATTTCTAGCTGGATGAATGACCATCACCTTCAGCTCAACCTTACTAAGACAGAACTGCCGGTGGTTCCAGCTAACCCATTGTTTCATCACAACTTCTCTATACAGCTGGGTTCGTCAACCATAACTCCTTCCAGGACAGCCAGAAACCTAGGAGTTGTGATTGATCATCAGTTAAGCTTCACAGACAACATTGCTACAATGACCCAGTCCAGCAGATTTGCCTTATACAACATTAGGAAGATTAGACCCTTCTTGTCAGAGCAAGCCACCCAACTTCTTGTCCAAGCTCTTGTTCTCTCCAGACTGGACTATTGTAATGCTCTTCTGGCGGGCCTTCCTGCATGTACTATCAAGCCTCTGCAACTGATCCAGAATGCGGCAGTGAGGGTTGTCTTCAATGAGCCAAAAACAGCTCATGTTACTCCTCTCCCTCATCAGGTTACACTGGCTACCAAAAGCCGCTCGCATCAAATTCAAGGTACTGATGCTTGCCTACAAGACGTCCACTGGCACGGCACCAACATACCTAAGCTCACTAGGTTCAATCTTATGTGCCCTCCAGAAGTTTGCGCTCTGCAAGTGAACGACGCCTTGTGGTGCCATCCCAAAGAGGTTCAAAATCACTCTCACGGACCTTTTCATGGACTGTGCCTGACTGGTGGAATGACCTCCCGATCTCAATTCGAACAGCTGAGTCTTTACTCATTTTCAAAAAACATCTAAAGACTCATCTTTAAAAGACATACTTAACCAACTAATACTAGTACTTACCTTTTCTTTTCTTGTCTAGCATATTCTTAAAAAAAAAAAAAAAAAGAAACCCTGGCTACGTGTTCTGTACTAGACTAACTGAGACTTGTCAGTTAACTAAAAAATAAAAGAAAAAATGTTTTCTTGA